>NC_058415.1:11071887-11196260 GCF_002201575.2 Neomonachus schauinslandi
TCCCTTTCCCTTTCCCTTTCCCTTTCCCTTTCCCTTTCCCTTTCCCTCCCCTCCCCTCCCCTCTATGAGACAAAGCTTTTCTAGAAAGAAACAACCAAAAACATCTCCTTGAGTCTTGATTTTGTTTGGGGTCTGTACCATCTCTGACCCATTGACTCACCAGGGCCATGGGGGGTTAGGATAGGCTGAAAGTCTTAAGCCCCTTCCCCCTTATTAGGTGGAGCTGGGAGGATTGTCATTCTTTCCCAAACCAAATGACCAAGAATGGATGCAGTTGTTCTCCAAAGCAAGATCTTTTTTTCTCCTTCCAGAAGGGAGTAGTAACTGCAGCAATTTGGGACCCAATGGGTGCAGAGGGATGGAAGCTAGGTGAGGGCATTGGCGTGCAGTTCTGGAAGGAGAACTCAGGACCTGGCTAAGAACTCAAGGTACCCTTCTTGTTACCTCTCATACCCCTGCCAGTCCTCTGCTGTTTACCAATAACTGACAATGGCATTGGAATTAGAATGGAGGTGCTTGCCTATGATCCTTGTATAATATGGTCATGGATTCATCTTCCTTCTTTCCTATCCTCTCCTCTCTACTCCTTTCTTCTTTCTTTCCTCCCTCCCTCCCTCCCTCCCTTCCTCCCTCCCTTCCTTCCTTCCTCCCTCCCTCCCTCCCTCCCTTCCTTCCTTCCTTCCTTCCTTCCTTCCTTCCTTCCTTCCTTCCTTCCTTCCTTCCTCTTCCTCCTTCCCTTTCTCCCTCCCTCCCTTCCTCCATCTCTCTTGACCTCTCCCTCTTTCCTTCTTTTCTTCCTCCATCCCCTCCCTCTCTCTTTACCTATCTTCCACTTTGCCATTTTTCAGACAATATTTTTTAGTACCTGCTGCATGCCAAGCACACTGCTGGGTTCTGGGTATAATGGACGGAGTTCATCTTCTCTTCTGCCTCCTTTATTTTTTCTATCAAACTTCATAGTCAACAAACTTTATATTCTCTGTGTCAAGTATTCTGTTAGATTTAGAAAAATTCATGACTTTAATCTGATGTTAATGATAGACTTGGAGAGTATTTCAAATCATTGACGATGACATATCCTACAGATTGTCTTCCACAGATTCTACTACCTATATTTAGGAGTAGGAAGGAGAGAGAGAACATAAGTTAAGGAGTGCAAACATGGATTCCTGCCAGCATACTCAAATGAGCTCATGCACAAAATGGAACATGGTACTTTCTTAATTGGCCTCTACGTTCAGACTTATCCAAGTTTGAATTCTGACCCCTCTACTCTGGATGTGACTTTGGGCTGGTTCCCTGATCAGGGTCTCCTCTGCTAAATGGGAGTATAATAGCACCTCTCTCATTAAGGATTAAATGAGGTAATATATGGATAGTGCTTAGAACAGTGCCAGTTTACAGTAAGAGCTCAATGAAGGTTAGCTATTATTAACACAATAGTGGAGTTTTATAGGTAACAAACTCAAGAATGAACAGTGGATTCTAATGACTAGTCTCCAGTTCTTCTACTAAGGAGGTAGGACTTGATCAGTGGGTACACTTAGATCCTATATCCCCCATGTCCATAATAGTGATTAGGTGGTGCTCTTTCTTGTGGGTACCTCACACTTTTAGAAAACTGCTGTATGAACCTCAAGTATCTGTATTTGGTAGGTTTTCAGATTATTTTGTAAGTAATGATTGTTAATTTTCTTAAAGATTTTATTTTAAGTAATCTCTGCACCCATTGTGGGGCTTGAACTTACAACCCCAAGATCAAGAGTTGCATGCTCCACCAACTGAGCCAGCCAGGTGCCCCAAATGATTGTTAATTTTCTTTAGCTCTTTTTGTATGTATATGGAAACTTTCAACTAGGTATCCAGTATTAAACCCATTGCTTTTTGGTCTTCTGCCTTTTTGTTAGCATCCTTTATTTCCTCTTTGATTTCTTCATTGACCTATTGGCTATTTAGCACATATGTTTTTATTTTTTCCTTATGATTGATTTCTAGTTTCATATCATTATGGTCGGAAAAGATGAAATCATATCTCTATGATTTCACTTTTTTTTTAAACTTATTGAGACTTGTTTTGTGGCCTATCATGTGATCTATCCTGGAGAATTTTCCATGTGTCCTTGAAAAAAGTGTGTGTTCTGTTGTTTTTGGATGGAATGTTCTGTATACATCTGTTAAATCCATCTGGTCTAATGTGTCGTTCAAAGACACTGTTTTGTTATTGATTTTCTGCATAGATAATCTATCTATTGATGTAAATGGGGTGTTAAAGTCTCCTACTATTATTGTCTTACTCTCAATTTCTCCCTTTATGTCTGTTGATATTTGCTTTATGTATTTAGGTGGTCCAATGTTGAGTACATAGATAGTTACTATTGTTATATACTCTTGTTGGATTGACCCTTTTATGATTATGTAGTGTCCTTCTTTGTCTCTTCTGACGGTCTTTGTTTTAAAGTCAGTATTGTATGATACAAATATTACAAACTTGGCTTTTTTTTTCCCGCTTCTGTTGGCATGGAATATGTTTTTTTCATCCTTTCACTTTCAGTTTGTGTGTGTCTTCAGGTTTGAAATGAGTCTCCTGTAGACAGCTTATTAACATCCTCTAAAGTTGTTACAAATTGGAAGATCTTTGTTCACTCTATCAAGTGCTTCTCTGGAATACATATTGAACCCTGGAAGCCTTATTTCTTTAGAAAAATTGTCTTTCTGAGAAAACATAGGGTTTCTTTCTCTTCTTTTAAAATACACCTGTGTCTGTCTGTATCCTGGCCAAAACCATTAAACCTCCATACAAAGCTCAAGCTTTTTTTCTCTACCACTAATTCTGATGATAGGATTTTGATTCTGTATACACATCCTATTAAAGCATATAATGTGATTTGTGTGCATATTTTAAGTGCTTGTCCATTTCCTAAGCTGTTCAGTAGTTTAACCAAAAGCTAAAAAGGTAAAATAAAAGAAACACCATGACCAAATGAATTGCCCTGTGATATGCTCGTGCCTGGGGATGAGAGGACAGAGGAGAGATTCACAAAAATGGCTTTCTTTTTTATTAATGTAATACCAGCTATTTCCTTTCTAAACAACATTCACTTCCAATTTATTGTTGCCATTGTCATTTCCTGCTTTTATAGTGACTTTTTAAAAAGTCATAAGCTCCTCTATAGCCCTTTTATCTACAAAGCCAGTAACTGATTACCCTGGTGTACCAGGGAGAGACTTGGGACGTGGAAGGGCAAACCCCAAATGGAGTTTGTTTACATGAATCTTACCAAAGCAGGTAGGTGCCAGGAGAAGTTTGGGAATGAGAGCTGATTTGGACAAGGCCACTGGATTTGTAGAGGAAACGTCCATCTGAGGACCACTTTCAGAGACAGAGGCTGTGTTGTGGCCCTGGGTCAGCATGACATTGAGCCTGGGTGGGGCTGACTAGAGAGAGAGAGAGAGAGCTCATGGAGGTGCTGTAGGAAAAAAAACAAAAACAAGAACACAACAGAAAAAGAGTTGTAAGTGTGTGAGCACCTGGTACATCTGACTTTACCACTGATTCTTGTCACTCCTCAAAGCCTGGCTTTGTCCTGTCTAGAAAGGAAATGGTCAGGGCTGGTATAGTGGCTCTTCCCCACAGAGCTTCCAGGGGCCCACATTCCTTCTAGTTATTGCTCTGCCTCCCTTCGGGATAGCCCTTGCCCTCATGTTTTAGGATAGTAGAAGTTCCAGCCACCATGTTTGCATGTTAGGCAGCTACTGGAGTAAGAATAAAGAAGGGTGAAGGGAAGAGCAAAGATAGATACACCATCTATCTTTCAAAGAGGTTCACAGAAGCAGACAGTTGACACTTTTGCTTATATCCTACTGGCCGGAATTTAAATTATATGCCTACCTGGGAGGGAAGCTGGGAAATGGAGTCGTCATTCTGAAGGACCAAGGTGTGCAGCTCAAAATCAGGGGTTTTCTTATCAAGAAAGAGGAAGAGAATGGTTATAGAGGGACAACTAGCAGTTCTCTGCCATAGGTTTAGATGATTTTTTAAAATTATTTTTAAAAGATCATTTATGTATTTATTTGAGAGGGAGCACGAAAGCACAAGCTGGGGAGAGGGGCAGAGGGAGAGGGAGAAGCAGACTCCTTGCTAAGCAGGGAGCCTGATGCAGGGGTCAATCCCAGGACCCTGGGATCATGACCTGAGCCAAAGGCAGACATTTAACTGATTGAGCCACACAGGCGCCCCATTTAGATGATGTTTTAAACATTCTGTGTAGAATATTGTAGTCTGTGCAGATATAAAATACTGTTTTCTCTAATATTTGACTTGTTAAAATCTTTTTTTGTTATTTCTCTGGACTAAAGAGAATGACATAAACTATGACAATGATGATATTAATAAGGAGGAGGAGGAAAGAGGATTATCCATCATAGAAAAGTTGTAAGATCTAGCAATTTAGAACCTAGTGAGAAAAGTATTATTTTCCTCATTTTATAAATAAGCATATTGTTGCTCATAGTTGGAGAAACCCACTGACATAACACCAGTCCTTACCTATGGAGTCATGATCTGGCCACAAAGATTTTGAAGGAAGCAAGGTGGTTTCTAGTTGCAAGTAGCAGAAAAGTAAACTCCAAATGACAAAATAGTAAGGGAAAAGTGTATCTCACACTTCTTGACATCATTTCAAGAGGGTCTAATTCACTGCCTCAGCAAGGAGCCAGGTTCTGTCATCCTCAGGGTATAGTCTTTTTTTTTTAAGATTTTATTTATTTATTTGACAGAGAGAGAGGCAGGAGAGAGGGAACACAAGCAGGGGGAGTGGGAGAGGGAGAAGCAGGCTTCCTGCTGAGCAGGGAACCTGATGTGGGGCTTGATCCCAGGACCCTGAGATCATGACCTGAACCAAAGGCAGACGCTTAACTGACTGAGCCACCCAGGTGCCCCAAGTGTGTTCTTTATCCTGGTGAGATTTCTTTGTGGAAAGACTACAGCAATTCTATCTATTTGCCTCACATATGATATGGTCCGATGGAAAAAGTGGGACTGCTTTTTATTGATGTGTCTTTTTAAAGTAAAAGAAATATTTTCCATGAAGTTGTCCAGTGCAGTATTTAAGTTCACCTTCATTGACGATGAATAATAAAGTTACGGTTCTGTTAATGAGGAAATCAGTGTGAATGACTTCAGGTAAGCCACTGTCAGTATCTGCTAGTTCATTTAAATCATTTGCCCACCATTAAAGAACATTCTAGAATTATGGGTGTTTCCCTGAAGGTACCATTGTCTTTGATGTCAGTGAGTTTTTTCACTTACTCATCAGTAAGCATTTATGGAATACCTTCTCTGGGTCAGATAGTGTTATAAGTGAATATAATTTATGCTTACCCTAAAAAAAATTTTTATGATTTAGTGAGAAGGACCAATATCCTGAGCAACACTTACAATACAGTGTGAGGAATGCAGTAATAGGGGCCATGAGGGTGCTGAGAGGAAAGCATTTATATTGGTCTGGATTGAGATCAGGACTTGTGGCTGTAATAGAATTTTTATTCTCTTAGGTTATAAGTGTTGTTCAGGGGAAACCCTGAGCTCCTTGAGAACAGGGGCACATTTTATTCTTTACCTCTGTTTTTCTAAGCTGAATATAATGGTTTGACCACAATGGTTCAGTGTGGTAAGCAAGGATGAGTCAAGTCAGGAAAAGAGAAAACACTCTAGAGAAACTGTCTGTTGTGTGCAAGAAAGTGCTCCAGGGTGGTGGAAAAAAGCATGAGTTTTGGATTCATAGAGACCTGAGTTCAAGTGTGAGATCTGCCATTACTTAGCTGTGCAAATGTAGGGAAGTTATCTAACCTCTCCGTGCTTGTTTTCTCATCTATTAAATGAAAATTAGAGTACTTAACCTCATCAGGTTGTCATGCAACTGAGATGGGAAAACACACGTCAAGCGATCAGCGGAGAATAAGCATTCAATGAACATTAGCTATTTTATTACTTATAACATAGTTTACCTAATTTTTCCCTTCCTCCTCTAAATCTTCAATTTTTTAAAAAGATTTTAGTTATGAGAGAGAGAGAGCGGGGAAGGAGCAGGGGGAGCGGGACAAGCAGGCTCCCTGCTGAGCACGGAGCCCAAAGCAGGGCTTGATCCCGGGACCCTGAGATCATGATCCGAGCCGAATGAAATCAAGAGTCAGACACTTAATGGACTGAGTCACCCAGGCACCCCCAAATCTTCAACTTTATGAAGTTGTTTGTTGAAGAAAGTGCTTTCTCTAAGTCAGAACGTCTCTGGCAACTAGAAGTGAACCTCAGACAGACTATGCTTCATGGAGTCTTGGTTGAGAATCTTAGCGTTAACAGACATTTATAGTCTGATTCTGACAAATATCACATGCTAGTATTTCCTACATTCTGTTTACTCTGTGTTCTCTACTTCCTAAAATAGGAAAGGGTGCACTGTTGAAGCATTGCCAAATTTTCTTTACAAGTGGCTGGCTGGGTTTTCCTTAATTGATGAGTCACCCTTTGTTGATGGGGCCCATTTCCATGGGAATTTCTAGATCTTCTCAGGGCTCACATTCTGGGGTCTCCCCTCAACAAGTGATGTGAGGTATTTTTAAGCCAGGAATGTCAGCTGGTCATGGTGGCCACATGACAGAGATTATATTTCCTCTAACTGGTTTTAGGGACCATTTTCTTAATGGTTTCTTCCTTTTATAAAACTATGTGCCATGTTCCATTTATGAGAAGAACACAGTATTCCAGAGCACATTAAGTTATTTAGGGATAACTGACCTAACAAATGGAACAGTGAGGTTAGGGAGAAATCCAGTTGCATGGAGGCCCCTGGTCTTATGTGTGGCTTGAAGAGATTGAGGATGCTGATGTGTTCTTTGGGGAGAGATTTGACAGGAAACATCTGCTTTAATCTGCTCCAACATCAACACGATCGATGTGGTAGGAAGCCTCTTGTGACTGTGGGCTCCATTTATCCAGCCAGAGCTGGGCCTGAGATCAGGGCTGTTTGGACAGGCAGGACAATACGGTCCCATTTGTCAAAACATGGACATAGTAGGCAGCATTATTTGAGAGTATCCTGGGGCTATTTCTCTTTTTAGAGGGAATTATTTTCCTTCCAAACCTGTCTGTCTCTCTCTTCATTTCTCTCTATCTCTTTTCCTTTATGTTTTCTCTCTCTTGGCACATTTCCATTCTGGATTTCAGTTACGAGTGATCACTTCTCAACCTTAACTCTACCACCACTTCCACTCCCATGAGTGAGAATGGCTTCCTGTGGAGGATGATCCTCCCCAGGGTATCAAAATATCTGGGAAACAAGTGTGCAAAGATGCAGACTCTCACACACTCACACTCACAAAACCTTAGAGACCATCATCTACCCTTTAAGGTCTATCTTCCTCCTCTCCCCACCTTCAGAATCACTACCTAGAATTAATTAAAGATTCTGTTATATTAGCGTTATAGAATTGGTTTGTAGGGAAACCTGCCTCATTTTTCTTTTCTTTTAAGATTTATTTATCTGAGAAAGAGAGAGAGTGTGCATGTGCAAGTGTGGGGAGGGGCAGAGAGAGAGGGAGGGAAATCTCAAGCAGACAAGCAGAAAAGCTGAGCACAGAGCCTGACATGGGGCTCAATCCCACGACCCTGAGATCATGACCTGAGCCAAAATCAAGAGTCAGATGCTTAACTGACTAAGCCACCCAGGGGCTCCTCATTTTTCATTATTTGAAAGAGTAAAGTTGGTATCTGACACTTAAAATTTGCCTCTGGAGAATTCAAGGAATTCAAAGTATACCTATTATATCAGTGCATCTGTGATACTAATCACTCAAAAAATGATTATGCTGCTAATAAAATGTGAAGTGTAGATTCATAGTACTGAGCCCACATTTCCCCCATGATCATTTTTTAAATTCTACTGCCCATAAAGTCCTAGGCATTGTGAACGACTGATAAAGGGACATAGGTGTGGATATTCTCAACAACAACAACAACAACAACAACAAAACCACAGTCACATTCAGATAAAATCAAGGTCCTTTTATTTATTTATTTTTAAAGATTTTTTAAAATTTATTTGAGAGAGAGAGAATGAGAGACAGAGAGCATGAGAGGGAGGAGGGTCAGAGGGAGAAGCAGACTCCCCGCCGAGCAGGGAGCCCGATGCGGGACTCGATCCCGGGACTCCAGGATCATGACCTGAGCCGAAGGCAGTCGCTTAACCAACTGAGCCACCCAGTCGCCCCAAGGTCCTTTTATACCCCTTCTGGTATTGCTCAACCAAAAAATATTGAAAAGGCCATGTATTATATCACTGGAGCCCACTCACACCACCAGTTGAGATAAAACCAGAAGCTTCCAAGTCCTTTTTTGTTGACTCTGGCAGCGGGCCCAAATGAAGGTCAATGAAAAGATCTCCGACTGGTTACTTTCTCCTCTCTCTCGCCTATTTTCTACCTAGTGACCTGAATGTATGTGTATTCCAGATGTTGGCCCCATCCCATGTGGACAAACTCATTTCTTTTCTCTTTCCAATATCTTCTTCCCTGGTTGCGCTGGTGTCTGCACTGTTCTGTGCCAGGTACTATGTGCAGCATGGAGGGGAGGTCCACAAGGAAATAAGACACATTCTCTGCCTTAAAGAATCTCAGAGCCTGAGAGGAGGTACAGATGACTAAACTAAAAATTATGGAAATAATAGGTACAAGGCACATTGATGACACAGAGAAGTGAGGAATCAGTTTTGCTTAACATTGGAGGATACTGGGGAGAGAAGACTTCAGTGGAGAGGAAATGTTTGGAGAGTGTTTTAAAGGTTGAAATAGAAGGTTTGGAGATCAGGAGTTTGTCTGGTGGACAGGAAGGAGAATTGGAAGGACATGCCAGGCAGTGGACAACAATCAGTAAAAGGGTGTGAGACATAAATTATCAAGACACATGAGGAGACTGATAAGCGTGGTTTCTGGAGCATCTGTTGCGGGACTTAGGGAGGTATACAGAAATAAACCAGTGGTAAAGAATGATGCTGGAAACGTAGCCAAAGGCCTGCATAAGGAAAGGCCACCATCTTATGTGCTGGGACCTCATCCTGTAATGGAGACACAGTTCTCTGGACCTTCTTATGTTCCCTGTGAAGTCTGTCTGGGTTCCTGTCCATGTATTTGCTTTTATTTGGTGGTCATTCAAGACCTCGCACTGTCTAGTATCCAGTTACTCTTCACATGCAAAACCTGGCCCATGGATGGAAAACCATGGGCCAAATCAAAGTCTGAAGACCTGGTGACCCAGGCTGAGCTCTGGGAAGTGTGGTATGTGCTGACAGCCCTCAGGGAGAGGAACTGAGGTGCTTGTTCCAAGAGGTAGTGTTAAGTGAGACCCTGAATCCAAAGGCTGGCAGGTAGGTATCCAACTGGGTAAAGGCCTTCAGGGGAATTCACGTAAGAGCTTTAAGATTGGAACTGGGCTCCCTTGACCACCGTTGGGGGCATTCAGAGCATGGCCTACAATCTGGAGGAATCCTCTGGGCCATAGGAATGTGGGCAGCTGAAGCCATGGCCTTGACCACAGGCAGAGAGGTCACTGTTAGGCTCAGGAACTGACTTGGCTCATACATGACTCACATTCATTTCTCCAGAAAATTTTCCTCATTTCCACCCAGTTGGAATTTATTGCTCCCTCCTTGGTGGTGTAGAGCATTCTATTTATGCTTTTAAGTAATTTTAACCTGCCTTGTTTCATAGTATTTCTGTACATTTCTGCCTCAACTCTTGATTATAAATTTGTTAAGGCAGGGAATATGCTTTTTTCAACTTTCTCTTTATTGCACTTTAAGTAGTATTTTAGGCAGAGAATACATAAATACATAGATATATTTTTGTTGGATTAAACTTAATTGAATTAATCCTATCCTCTTTCAGAATAGAAATTGTGTTTTCTGGGACCTAGAAACTATTGCAGAAGAAGTCAGTATTGTTGCTAAGATTTTAAAATGACTGGCTGCCTTAGTCCATTCAGGCTGCTATAACAAAATACCACACACTGGGTGGCTTATGAACAACAGAAATTTATTTCTCACAGTACTGGAGGCTTGGAAGTCTGAGATCAGGGTGCTGGCATGGTCAGGTAAGGGCCCTTTCCCAGAGTGTAGACTTCTCACTGTGTCCTCGCAAGGTGAAAGGGGCCAAGGAGCTCACTGGGGTCTCTTTTATGAGAGCACTAATTCCATTCATGAAGGCTCCACCCTCATGACTGATGCACCTCCCAAAGGCCCCATTTCCTAATACCATCACTTTGGGCATTGAGGTTTCAGCATATGAATTTGGAGTAGACACAAACATTCAGATCATAGTATTGGCCAGTGCAGATGTGGGCTGGTGTGCATTGAATGTTGTCTAAATCCAAAGTGATTGGAACTGCTATCAGATCTGAAATAAATTGTCCACGCTTATGGGGAGATGCAGGATCTGAGGAATTCCTTCCACAAATACTCTGCCCATCTGATTACGGGTTAGCCAGTGATGCCCTGCAGTCACACATGCAAAAAACTGAAATAAGAAGAGAAAATTAAATATCAGGTGAAATGCTTTGAGTCCCAAGGAGTTAGGGATAACTCTATTGGGACTCCTACACGAGTGCCTGATGAGAAATGGTGTGTAAATACCCCAGCTCTCTTGCCCCTCCGTAAGATCCTGAGGCATGTGTTTTCACAGGCTCCCAGTATCTATGGAGGATTAAGTTTCAGTCACCTACAGTGGTAACTGGCTTGAGAACTCGGCCTTTAGTGGCTTTCTCCCCTTGCTTGTCTTACCTCCCTTCTCCCCTACCTGGGATCCTTCATCTCCCCACGTCTCCCCACAGACCCAACTATGTGCACTTGACTCCTTGTTTCAGGATTCAAGTCTGCTTCTGGGGAACCCAAACTTAAGACATCAGGTACATTCTCTTTCTTCTCATTTGGTGTGGATACATTTGAAGGCCCCCAAAAGTTCCCCTAACATGCAGATCCAATTATTTGGTAATAAGAAAATTAAGGCATGCAGAGAAACTTTACATGTGTGTCCAAAAATGTGTCCAGCTTTAGGGCGTTATCTTGGGGCCCTCTAAGCAGGAAATCTGAAAGGAGGTGTTTCTAGCTTTCATGATTGTGTGTGATTTTGTTATTTTATGAAATCTGCCGTGCAACCCTGTTGGGGCAAGACACTTGAAAAGGCTGAGTAAACATCTGCCATGAAGGGAATTTTATCTCAAAAATGCCATTTCCTCCTCAGCTCTGAATGTTGACAGATTTTTTCTGTCCTCGTGGGGTTTAGCAGGTTGGCTGGAAAGCCAGGATCAAATACCAGTGCGAGGTGTGAAGTCCAGGCAAGCTCAGATCCAACGAGGACACCATTCTCTTGCTAAGTTCTTGATCCTGATAAGACAACCACCCCCTTGATGGATACGGGTCTGCTGGGTGTCCTTATACTGTATGCAGCAAAGCTGGATGAAGGAGGTACAGTTTTATTAAATTAGGGTTAGCAGAAAGTCCTATGCAACATGCTTTTCTTGGCCAAAAAAAGTTGAGAAGTAGTGACAGAATTCTGTTTGGAGGTCCCTTGATTGAAAGTGGGTAGTGCTTTTAGCTTTCAGAGGAATCACAAGCTTTTAGACGATAAATAATTTAGAAGATAAATAAAAAAGCATTCCAGTTCTTTGTGCTGAGAAGCACAAGTCCCCAGGGAACTCTTCTCTCTCCCCCAGACCACTACCAAACCCAAGGGACCTTAGGAAAGCAATAATGAGACTCAGAGAACAAGGGAGCCCTGGCGTGTGGGGGGTGGGGGGTGAAATGTTCATGCTGGGTCTCCACTTGTGAAAATGTTGGATTAAGGACCCTGGGTGATCCATTTCATGGCACACTGATCCTCTCATTTCCATTATTCATGACAATATCCAAACTAGATGATCAATTGTTTTGACCACAAAGTTATATTAGGAAGAGAAATTAATGCTGCAAAAGAGTACCCGTTATACCTATCCAGGCAGGAAGAGGCCAGAAAGCCTATAAATGCTGCTCAATTCTGGGTCAGCACCTACCTTCAAAACCTCTTCACTTGAGGCCTTATTCCTTTTCCTGGCTATCAGGAAAGACTTTTCTCCTGGGTGGCTGCCCACGTCTTCCTTGACTTGGTGGCGGGCACCAGACCTTGGAGGAAGCCAAGAAAAGCCTCCTAGCTCTGCCTCGGTTGGACCATGTCTCTTGCCTGTAGCTGGCTTCTTGGGTTATTTTAATTTCACGTCTGTGTCATGGAAACCCCTGGCAGGAACTGTTCCCTGCCTGGCTCACACGTCTGATATGACCAGGGAGCAGGCAATTTAATTCTCCTGCCTTCGATCTCTCCTTTTTGCTCTGTTTCTGTCCTGACAAGAGCCAGAGCTGTTCTTGGGGTCCCCAAGGGCCTTTCTGTCCACTTTGTCCTTCTCTCCCTCGCATCCCTCTATTACAGTTTTCTTACACACCCCTGCTTGTAGGATCCCATGTTTTGTCTGCTGGGTTTGACCAAAGGAACCTGAAGCTTGTTTCAACTACAGAGGTCGGACCTGCCTGCCCAACCCAAGTGCCCCATTTCACTGGGCAAAAGAACTGGAATGCTTTTTTATTTATCTGTGTGATAAATAAAGGAAGGAGGAAGGAGTCCCCTGAGGATTTGCCCTGGGGTGGGATGGGGGGGAGGTCTCTGTCGCCTCCCCCTCTGCTGGGGCTCAGGCAAAGGCATCCTGCACTCTGTACCCAACTCTGCCTCTGTGCTCAGCTTCACCAACAAGTGCTGGTATTTTTAGCTTGCAGACCTTCTAGTTCACATCCTGCAGCATTGAGGGTGTGAGAGAGGAGCTCTTTGGAAATCAGACCCTGTCACTGATAGCTTGTCCTAGACTGAAAGGATGACTGGAGAAAGGATGCTTTGTATTCAGCAAAGAAGAAAACTCGGCCCCCCAGTCATGGCTGCAAGCTTCTCTGTTCTCACCTTGCCTCCGGATGACTCACTTCTCGTAGGTCACCTGCTCTTTGAGGCGTGGCACCTTCCATAGCACCTCACGCATCCCAACTGAGCCCCAGGCGTAGGTTTGAGCCTGGGGCTGTGGTGGGAGGGGCAGGTCCTCCCCTGTCCCCCCAATACCCTCCCACTGGCACCCCCCTGCACCCTTCCTCCGGCCCCAGAGCCTCTGCGCTGGGGTGTCAGCATGGAAGAGAGGAAGGAGGTGTTGGAAGACAAAGTTCAGAGGGGAAACCAATACTGTGTTGAGGAGCCAGGCTTTTGGGAGCTTTAGGTCGATTGAAAAAAAGAGAATACCATGGTAAGGATCAGGTGGCCTGTTTTTCGGTGGTTGTAACCTCTGCTTTTAATATTTTACCGGGTGCCTCCACCCCCAATGTATGTGTAGAGATAAACTTGTGCTTCAGGATTTTGACAGGAAAGTCAAATATAAAAAGTCTTATGAAATCAATTTGATTTAATATAACATAATCGATCTCAATTCCATATCTTATTATTTTTGAATTAAGAGGGAGATATATATACTGTGGTGTGCGCATTCAGTTGTCTGAGAGAGAAGATGAACAGAAGGTAATATGTTTTGAGTTTTGTTTTGTGTTTTGTGGGTTTTTTTTTTTTAAGTTTTAAAGCTCTGCAGCTGTTGGTAATTTTCAGATAAAATATGGAGTACCCATCACTGGACATTGTATAGGCAAAACAGCTAAACACAAATAGGCTTGCTTAATGATTAGCTCCAAGACCTGGTTTTGCTCCTTTTTCTCTCTTTCCACCACCAGCCAAGTGTGTAGGAGAAGGGGGTCCTGGTCAGGAAGAGCTGGTGGTGGGTACAGATGCTCCTGGGGAGACCTGGGCAGTTTGAAACTGAGGCAGAAGAGGCTGTACTTGAGGGGGTGAGGCTGGGCCTGGGAGCATCCCCCTAGCTCTTCTGCACATCATCCTCTCGCACACTTAGCTTTGCTTAGAAGCATTTCATGGGAACTGGTCTCTATCGCTTCTCTAAATCACCATTTAAGTGTTCCCAGTCCAGAAAGGTCGTCACCCGCATGCGTACTCTCAGAGCCAAGACAGAACATTTTCGTGGTAGAAAGGAGAGAATTTTCAGTGTCACTTCTAGGGCAGGCTTTATGTCTCTTTGGAGATGGCCCTTGCCCCTCATGTGAGAATTCTGGGAGTGCCTGTCATTGTTGAGAAATCCTGTTCATTCTGCTGAGCACTAGCTCTGCTGGAAGATGGTGGCAGTTAGGCCCCGATGCTCCATCCTGAATGGCGTGGCCACCTTTGAGCTGCAGTCCCACTCAAAGACAGTTGCCAAATGCGTGGAAAGTGTCTTGACCCCAGAGTTCAGAGCTGTCACTGCTAGCAGGCCAAATCAAGTTACCACCAAGCTCTTTGTGCAAATGCGCCCCGAGAGGAATCCCAGCTATTTAATAGGAATTGGCTGTCCCGGAGGTACTGGGGGCAGGCACAGCCCAGCCCCGACGCAGGGACGCCAAGCACTCGGGAACCGTGTGACTCTCAGCCCAAACTTCGGAAGTGTGTGCTGTTTCAAACACAGAGCCAGACCTACTTTGTTGTCTGGGCTTTTGGGGTCGGGCAAACAGAAGAGGTCACCTCAGAAGAAGAATCCTCCACTTGTGATCTTGGGCACGAAGGAGGGAAATGGACTCCTTTGAACTCCTGCAGCAGGCCACGAGTTTCATATTATCTCTGAGGAATAAAAAGGGGGCCCCACTGCCCTTGAGCTGAGTCACTCACAATGCGGGCAAGTTGGTTACATGGTAGTTATTATGATGTATTTCAGGAATATTATTAGATCAAATGGAGGGAAAGGGAGGCACTTTGTAAGTTGTCACGCGCTATACACATTCTTGCTGGGATGAATTTTTTAAAAATGGGTAACGTGGAGCCATAAAGTTGATTGAGAGCCTGACTTTTGCCTGTGATTAATTTAGTATTGCCTTGTTTATTCGCCTATGGCCAGATGTAGTGACTTAAACCCTAGAGAGATTACTTCACACACCGGTGACCTTCAGGCATTCACCAGTAGGCGGGACATAAAGTGTCTGGTCTTGGTGCCTGAAGAGTCCCAGACTTTGGACCTGACTCTGTGATGGCGTTCGTTGGGTGCCTTAATCTTTCTGCACTGCTTCGTCTGGAAAACGAGAACATTACTACGTGCATTCCCTCGTGTGGTGGTTGTGAACACGAAAATAAAAATGCACGGATGGTTTTGAATGCGCTGTGAAACAGTACAGTGTTATAAAAGTGTAAGGTGTTATGATGATCCTAAAAGTTATGAAAGAAGTAATATGAACTTGGGATCCATGCTTTGGCCACGGGTAGCTTCTTCTCTGGAAGGCAAGGCTACGGAAAGGTAGATGAATGTGAGGCATGTGTACGCGCGTGCATGTGCGTGCGCATGCTCAGGTGGGCGCGCCAGTGTCTGTGTTGGGGTGCATAGTGTGACAAACATGTGATGTTAGGTGGGTTATGTTCATTTTCTTTTGCATTTAGATCCCCTGTGCCCTACCCTTGCTCTGCCCTGTGTCTCAGAGAGCCTCGCCCCCAGGTCCCTGTCTACTGCCGGCTCCCTCTCTTACCCCAGAGGTGTGGAGCTCCTTCTGGTCCGATGGCACGAACATCTGAGCTTCTCTTGTCCCTGAAGCCCTGGAGGTTCTGGCCATTTCCTGATGCTGCAGATCTCTGGGTGGTCTCACCTCCTCTGTTTGGCTGCTTACTCTTAACGTCTCCTGGGGAACTGATTTTCTATATGAAGTTCCTTCTGTTTGAAATACCTGGAGTGGATCCTGCTTTTTTTTTCACTGGACCCTGGCTGATACAAGATATTTACTTCATACATAGATATTAGATGAAGACATACCTACCAGCAATTTGTAGAGAAGAAAGATGATAGAGAATTTATACGAATGTTGAGCAAATTTATAGGTCTATAAATTTGGTTACTTTATTTTAAAACAGAGTAACTGTATTTTGAGTGTACCCTGAATCTGCTTGAGCACTTTTAAAATAAGCAGTTCAGCAAATAATGCAATATATGTTAAGAAAAAAAAAAGAAGAAGAAGAAGAAGAAGAAGGTAGCAGGAGGGGAAGAATGAAGCGGGGGAAATCGGAGGGGTAGACGAACCATGAGAGACGATGGACTCTGAAAAACAAACTGAGGGTTCTAGAGGGGAGGGGGTGGGGGGATGGGTTAGCCCGGTGGTGGGTATTGAGGAGGGCACGTTCTGCATGGAGCACTGGGTGTTATGCACAAACAATGAATCATGGAACACGACATCTAAAACTAATGATGTATTGTATGGGGATTAACATAAGAATAAAAAAAAATAAAATAAGCAGTTCAGGGGCGCCTGGGTGGCTCAGTCATTAAGCGTCTGCCTTCAGCCCAGGTTATGATCTCAGGGTCCTGGGATAGAGCCCCGCATCGGGCTCCCTGCTCCGCGGGAAGCCTGCTTCTCCCTCCCCCACCCCCCCTGCTGGTGTTCCCTCTCTTGCTGTCAAATGGATAAATAAAAAATCTTAAAAAAAAAAAAAAAAAAGACTTACAAAAAAAATAAAATAAACACTTCAAGGGGTGCCTGGGTAGCTCAGTCGGTTAAGCGTCTGACTCTTAATTTTGGCTCAGGTCGTGATCTCAGATTGGTGAGATCGAGACCGGCGGTGGGCCCCCTGTGCAGTAGGGGGTCTGCTTCTCTCCCTCTCCCTCTACTCCTACCCCTATTCATGCACGTGCGGTTCTCTCTCTCTGTCTCTCAGATAAATCTTTTAAAAAAATAAGCAGTTTAGCAAAGTTTGGGATCTAATATTCTGGAGTAAATTTTTTTAAAGTTTGCTTAACAAAAGTTTTTTTCTCCCTAAAATCCTTTTTTAAAGCTTAGAGTAACCAACCAGATGTTTTATAGTGTCTGAGTTTGCCAGGTCCTGGCATATAAAGTGGGATAAGATCATTATCATCATGCAATAAACATGAATGAAACTCAAGCTTGCTTTTACAGAAAGCATATGGAGAGAAGCTGGAATCGAAATCTGGGCCCATTAATATTACATTTACATATGATTAATTCTGAGTTCTCCTATGTGTGTTATCTTATTTGAGTCATTGTTTGTCGTGATAAAATTAAGGGTAGGGTGTAATTTTCTAAATTCTCAATCATGGAAGGTCAAGGGTGATTTTAAATGACTGCATTGTATTAGGGAAATAAAGGGTTTTCCAGTTCCAAAAGGCAGTTGTAATCGCATGTTAAGAATTCTTAGGATCTTAGGAAGTTAGTCAAAGGATTGGAGATGTCAAAGTTCCACATTTGCCTTTTTGTCCCTCAGATCTTCACATTTCAGTTACATCTGTGGAAAGACTTCAAAACATCTGTATTGAGGTTCAGAATGAGTGTGAGAGTCAAGTGATGAGTTTTAGCTTAGTATACACTATCTTAAGGATGGAAATGAACAACAAAAGTCTGTTGATTAAATGAGTAAACACCAACATTTTAAATGCTAGTGTGTAAACAAAATTATTCTTAGCCTTGTATGAAACATTGCACTCTGATTATAATTTTTTTTGGTGTTTAAAGCAGGTTGTCTAACATCTGCATCTGCTAAGTACTCAACAGATATGTGTTGAATGAATGAATCATAAATAGAATTAAGACTGGGATTCATTTGTGCCAAATCACTGAAGAAAATAAAGGCAATAAAACTGAGACCCTAGAGCAGTAGACAGAATTAGCAATGAAGTATAAAGTACAGAAAGTACAGAGCAAGATGACAGAAGAAAGTCCCTGATTTGTGTCCACGTATTATAAGCATAAATGAATTAAAATATCTCAGTAAAAGCAAAGGCTCTCAGAATGGAGTTTAAATGGTTAAAAGTAAAAAGTCAGGCAAAGATATATAAAAATTAGGAGCAAAAATAAAAAAGCGAAAATCAAGGTACGAAAATGTTAAATAAAGCCACAAAGATAATTTTAAATGATTTTTATAACTCATGAATATTTATGTATCAAATTACAGCATCAAAATATATAAAGAAATGATTCAGTTTTTTTAAAGAAACTCTATAGTAGTGAAGGAACTTGCCGCAATTCTCCTAACTTTTGACAGAGCAAGTAAGAAGAAAAATCCCCAACAATAAAATAATGATTTGATGAGTTGATGAGATTTTAATACAATAATGATTTGATGATTTGATGAGATACTTAATAACATTAACTGGCTCCAAAACGTTTGCGTAGGGGGGTTTTAGGCATCGTAATCTTTTCGGAGGTAGTCTAGAAGAATTGTTTTGAAACTGCATTTACATAGCAGGGACCCAGTTTATGTTCATGTTTAGTTAAGCTTTGGGGAGAGACTGAAGCAGATTATGGAGTGAGGCTACCGCCCCCCAGCTCCTTCCTCTTGGTGGCACTACTGATCCTCAAGATTCTCTCCATGCTTTGGTGCTCCCTCTTTCCCATTTAGGAAAGGAAAAAGAAGAAGGTAAACATGTAGATGAGATAATTAAAGGAAATAAAATAAATTGGCACACTCACAAGAAAATAAGTAGTAGGATAAAAGCATTCTGCAAAGGCAAAAGGGTAAAAGAGCACACAGTAATCTGAATTTAAAAGAGTGAAAATCCTGGGCTGGCAGAGCTTTTCTGGAGGGAGAAAGCTGGAAGGGGCAGGACTGAGGAGCTCAGCACAGTCCCAGTTTGTAGCGGGGACAATCGGGAAGATGAGAGCAGTTTCAGGCAGGCCATTTCTCTCTGTCTCTCCTCTTTGGGGGCTGAGGTCCTTAAAGACCCCTGAGCATTCCATGAAAAGTCAGAGAGAGCCTGTAATACCACCCCGCAGTTTGAGTGGGAAGTGCGCAGGTGCACATACATCCTTCCTCCTTCTCCTTCTTCTCTCCATGCATGGGAGGAGTAGGGACTGGATAGGGACCCAGGACAGCCATAGGGATGCAGAATGAGCCTAGATGGGGAAGCCTTGGCTGAATTTCGGGAGGCTGAGTTTTTTTTCGAACCCATGCAGATGTCATGTCTCTTGACAAAATCAGAAGCGGACACAGTCTGTGGCCATTTGTCTTCTAACTTCATTTCAGAGCTCTTCTCACTCGTGCCCTCCCACACTCACCCTGCAGGCACTCCTGACCTCATGATGAACAGGGATGGGGAAGTGTCTGGAAATTTTTCCTATGCAGAGCTGTTGACGAGCCCTGAGGGATTGAGGCTAGAAAAGACTCAGCATTGCATTTCCCACAAAGTGTTTCTCAGAACACTGTTCATGAGAAATATTAATGGTGTTCCGAAACAAGGTAGAGGGGTTCCAGAGACAAAATGAGTTTGAAGAGGGATGAAATAAAGATAGTTTTCCCTTAAAACTTTTCACAGTCTTGAGCTGGTTGCTGTGATTCTCTAATTGAGGGCTATAGAATGCAGTCTTTCCCAAAGTTGTTTGAACAAAGAACCCCCAACCCAGGTGTACCTATTAATATCTCTTAGAACACTAGGGTTCCTTGGGAACCAAATCTTAATCTAAGCCATCAAACAGAAAAGCAATGGGTTTATTCTGTATTTAATTAGAGAGGGCATACCGGTAGAAGTTTGAGAGAGAGAAAATTGGATTCAGTATAAGAGAATCTTTGACTGTTAATGCTTCTCTGCAAAGGGATTAAATGGGCATCCTTGAAAAGGAAGCTCAGAAACCCAGGGAAGCCAATCTGCTCCCTTGTCATAGATTTTACAGAAGGGATTTTATATTAGGAGGGAGGCTGAACCTATTTGATTTTAAAGGTCCCTTCTAAATCTGATACTATTTCAAGTTATAATCCCTGCTCAGACCTGTCTTCTGATGTCCAAAATTGACTTTCTTCCTCCTTATCTGAAATTAATATAATCATGTGATGAAACACATTTCTAGCAAGGCAAATTTTATATAAGTTCCTAGCTATTCATTTGCTGTTCATTAAAAAAGGGAAGTTTCTTATTCCAAAGAAATAATTAGTTCGAGAATTATAATGGATCTTTCCTGCAGATTTTTCTGTGTGCTCTTTCTAATGTAGGTAACCTCAGCCTTGTTTTCTGTCCTTTGGCAGGCAAAAGGACAAGTTTAGTAACAAGCAGGAATTATCAAAACTTCTATAGCGGTGGGAAAAAAAGAGAACAAGAGAAAGGCAAAAGAGGCATCCCCCTTGATGACATGGTAGAAACACCCAAGTAGCAGAATTGTTTTCAAAAGATGGCCAGCAAGGCTCATGGCCAAAGTGTCCCATGTGGTTGGTGATGAGGTAACAGTCCAATCCACCATGAAAGGGAGGAGAGAGAGGTGAAGTTTAGAGTAATGGAGATTTCATAGTGTTATTGCTGGTAATGGGGAGTGGTGGGGGCTTTCAGTTGTTTATCTATGTTGGAGGAAGTAGACATGGCATTTTGCAAATATACATTGCTATTGTATTTCCTAATATGTATAGTGGAGAGAAAAAAATCAAGAGAGAACTCTCAGATAATGTTGGGGTGGGATCAAATACTGTCCTAAACATGGTCCTATTTTGGAGTTATGATACCTATATTTTAGCAATACAGTTCATCCAGAATATCTCAGTGCTGGACATTCAGATTAAATGTTTATCTGCTTGGCATGTGGGAAGAAAACCATCTTGAAGCAATTGTGTTTAAAGGTCAAACAGTATGGTAACCCCTTACCGATTTTTATTCATTAATAAATTAAAACAAAGTTTTAACTTTCATTATCAGTAAACCAAGGACACAAAAAGTGACAAGGGATGTCTAAAATGGCTTTCTATAATGGGAATCAAATGAATTTGCATTGCAAACAGACTAGGATTCACATTTTCTTGATTTTCTGTTTTAGGTAAACGCACACACAAACAAAACAAACAAAATAACACTTGGTTCGCAGCAAAGGTTATTTTTGTTTGCTGTGTAAAACCCTTCTATCCTACTTGCGCTATATTTTTAAAATTAAGATTTACTAGTGAAAGCATTTAAAAATATTTAAAGAAGCATATTGAGGATTGAAAACTAGGAAAATTTCCGATGCACTAGCCCACAGCTATTTTCATTCTCCAGAAGCAGAGTAGTACAATGAAAAGAAGGAATTTGAGATTAGGTGTCTTTCTTGGGTTTACATTTTCTACTCTGACCTTGGACAAGTCACTTATTCTCCCGAATCTTCATTCCTCATGCATAAAAAGAAAATGTGCCTTCATTGTCATATTATCATACTTATTTCCCAGGATTTTTGTAAGTATCCAGTAAGAAAATATGTGAAAGAAACTTGTAACCTTCAGATTCCTTACATATACATGCAATTATTTTTAGCTCCTCTCTGATCTCTGTTCATGTATATATGGTTCCAATCACAGTACCTCATTCAAATTTGTGTTCTACTTTTTCCATCTAACATTATGGTTGTGCTGTAATTTACTAGCTTTCCCCCATTGATGGACATTTAAATGGTTTACAGTTGTTCCCTATTATAATAATACACTGAAAAACGTCTTTGTACATTTAAGCTCTTTTTTTTGGACAAATTTCTCTGGGATGAGTTCCAGAGGAGAGATTATGCAGTCAAAGTGAATGAACATTTTTTTTTTCTTTCAAAGATTTTATTTATTTATTTGAGAGAGAGAGAGCACATGAGAGGGGGGAGGGTCAGAGGGAGAAGCAGACTCCCCGCCCAGCAGGGAGCCCGATGCGGGACTCGATCCCGGGTCTCCAGGATCATGACCTGAGCCGAAGGCAGTCGCTCAACCAACTGAGCCACCCAGGCGCCCGTGAATGAACATTTTTTATCTATCCTGTTTTTGAGCTTTCCCCCTCATCCAAAAACCCCTCCCTTTGGTAACTTTCCTAGAATGTCACAGAGTGCTTAAATGCCTTCTTACCGGCGTCCAGCAGGATTCAGAATCTGCATTTGGTGGCCATATTTCCATCTTCACGCTCTATCAAAAACACTCAACTATGAAGCCTCCCCTAGACTTCAGGGTCCTCTGGGGCAGGACTGTCCCAATCACCTTTGCACCCTCGTGTGGCCTGTCCTGTCCTAAGATCTCAGTGAGTGTTTGCTCAGTGCAAATAAACTGAACGGAGGGCTAGTACAGGATAGGCTCCTTACAATCACCTGACTCACCAAAGCCTTCATTCATCAAAGAGTTATTAAAAATGCCAGACACTGGTCCTAGAAACTGGAGACAAAGAGGCAGAGGCAGCATAGGTGGTCTCATTGCCCTAAGAGCTGGGTCCCCAGTGGGAGTGGAAGACTTTGGTCTTCAATCTGGAGTTAAGGAGTGAAGCTGGCCTGACCCATGTAATGTGATTTCAGGGCGGGCCCTCGCTCTGGTCAAATATTTTAATCATCTGTACTCTAATATCTGTCATTCTATAACCAAGATCATGTAACAGAGGCTGGGATGACAGAAGGGGCCTCCACTGTGTTGTTGGATAAGCATATCCTGTGTCAAAGAACTCCAGATTGTTTTGTAAGAGCCAGGATGTGAAAACAGAGTTCCTTGACACAGCTGGGGTAGGGAGGGCTTCCAAATCCCCTCTGGAGCAGAAAATCCCTGTTTGATCCTCTTGAGCATCATGAGGCCACCTGCTGTGGCCATGGATGCTGGGGGCCTCAGGCCGATTCAGGGAAGAGCAGAGTTTGGAGGTTTTGACTTGTGTATGAATCAATCCATGTCTAAACATTGTGTGTACGCTCCTTGCCTCTTGCTGCACAACTTTGATAAGGGGAGCAGAAATGGAGCAAATAGTTCTGAAAAGTATTCCTTGGCCTCAAACTCTGGGTTGTTTTGCAATCAGTTCCTTGGGAGTCTATGTAATTTATTGAAGGCTGACGGAAAGCCAACCTTGGGTCTACTGTGAAGCCTCTCGCAGTGTTGGCTAAGCTTGACGTCTGAGGGCAGAGATTGTCAAGAGAGTGTCAAAGAGGGCAGCTCTGATCCAAAATTCTAAATACCGTTGTTTTCTGTGGAAACCCTCAGAGAACTCTGACAAGTTTTTCAGACCCTGGATTGCCTTATGTGGGCCATTGCGCTATTGAGCAATGTGGAGTTTGCTCTATGAGTTAGAACGCTACAGCTTTCCTTTTACAGTGCTTTGTTGAAGAGCTCCCCAAATTTGGTTTAAAAAATTATACATTTTTTGTGTGCATTGCGGTGCACTTATCTGTATAGTTGAGTGAAAATAAATGCACTTAAACCTACCAAGAGATGAAACCCAATTTATTAACATTTATTAATTGTTCTTATTTAATCATGAAAATATTATCTGCCCAAGATGACCACTTAACCAGTGATCATATCGGGAACTAAGGAGTTTTTCTGTGTTTGAGACAGGGTCAATGATCCGCAAGTTTTAAATGTCAGCCGGGGAATGGATCTAGCTCAGTTGTGCTGCATGGGTTATTGGTCGTAAATCCGCATGTGCACATATAGCTAGAGTTTTGGTAAGTGTTGGATTTATTTTTGGCCACCCATAGCTGGTTTCATTATCCCAAATTTATTCTGATGAGCAGATTCTTTCAAACTTCTCCATTTCAGCTCCTATTTAGAAAGTGCCTGTGTGTAATTTTCACTATACCTCTGTTGACTGGCTTTTAGGCAGGCATGCTAATTCCCATTTCCCCTGAGCCAAGATCATGTCTTCTGTTTCAACTGCAAGCTAATAACCTGTCAGGAGTATGGAAATATGTATCTGGAGTTCGTGATTCTGCACAGAATCAGGATTTCCAAGAGCAGCCTGTGAGAGGAAACTCTGCTCCATGCTTCTCATTTTTAAATGTTGGCTCCTAATGTGCATTCAAATCAACTGCAGGAGACCCCGTTTCCTCTGGAAGTTGCTAGCTCTATCTTTCACGTTCTGCAATCTCATAGGCACATACATCCAATGAAATGTATGGAATTTCTATGAGTATTTGTGTTTTGGAGAGTGCTCCCCATAAAATCACGACCACATTACCGGGGAGATGACGTCCATGGTGCAGTGCTGGGTTCAGATACCGGTTCTGTTACATACTGGTTGGGTGATCTTGGGCAAATCTAACCTTTCTGTCTTTTGCTTTCCTCATCTGCAAAATGAAGATGAAAATTGTCTTGGTTTCAGTTCTTCCAGTGATCCAAGGTATATGGATGGAATATTTCAGTGTCTGCTCCAGTAGTTGTACTATTATAAGGACTGTACCAGCCTTGTTATACGTTTTATGTGAAGTTAATACTCTAAAGCATGTAGAACAGCTCCTTGCACATAGTAAGCTTCCAATAAGTATTGTTTACCATTATTACCTTAAGGATCTCAAGAAAATATTAATTCTCTGCCTCTGATAAGAGACAGAGCTCTGTTTAAACTAAATGCATGCCCATTGTGTGAAGTTGTGTTTTTTTGTCATTTCTAAGCAGTAAAGACAAGCACATGTTGAAAACAGCCAACCAACCAACTAATCAACCAACCAACCAGAATATCAACTCAGAGTCTAAAGTGGTAGAGTGACTCTTAACTGTACTTCCCAGTAAGACAAAATTCATAAAACACAAACATATCAGAGAGTTAATCCAAACTTCCAGTTGATAACGTCCCTTCAAGCAGTATCTGTTGCTCTTATATCCCACAAAAGACAAAACTCACTGCCTGACAATGGTCTTTGTCAGTCTTTTTTTTTAAAGATTTTATTTATTTATTTGACAGAGAAAGACACAGCGAGAGAGGGAACATAAGCAGGGGGAGTGGGGGAGGGAGAAGCAGGCTTCCCGCCGAGCAGGGAGCCCGATGTGGGACTCGATCCCAGGATCCTGGGATCATGACCTGAGCCGAAGGCAGACGCTTAACGACTGAGCCACCCAGGCGCCCTTTGTCAGTCTTTTTAAAGTCAAAAGAAACAAATGTATTTTGGAATGAATAGTATACTAGGTGGTGAAAAATGTCCTCATGTACAATTTTTCATTGGTTCCTATGAGTTACAGTGTCTTAGATTAAAGAGCACACATTCTCGTTGTCCCTACATCTGGAGAAGAACAGGCCACAGTTTTTCTCAGGCCTCTATCCCAGGGTTTAATAGCTGTCATTGTTTAAAATCTTAGAGATAATCTACACTGTTGCAATTTGAGACAATTTCTTTTTATCCTGTTTTCCACACCCATCCTTTGAACGAGAGCCAGGTATGGACGTGAACCTCACAATCCTGTTACACAAAGAAGAATACCAGTGATCTAGACTACCACTCAATGTTTTTGTTGCTGGGAGGAGGAACAGTATCTGGGTTGGTTATTGTTGGTTTTATTCTCTTAACAACTTTGGGCTTTCTTTGAAAGGCAAAACCCAGTTGAAAAACTTGTTATCTTTTTTTTTTTAATTAGAGAGAGAGGGGGAATTAGGGCAGAGGGAGAAGGAGAGAGAGAGAATCTTAAGTAAGCTCCATGCCCTTGCAGAGCCTAATGTGGGGCTCGATCTCATGACCCTGAGATCATGACCTGAGCCAAAGTCAAGAGTCAGACGCCTAACTGACTGAGCCACCCAGGTGCCCCAACTTTCTCATTATAAGGGAAATCTCAGATTTGCTTTCCCATACCTAGAAGTGTATGTACTTGGGTTCTCCATATCTTGTTACTTTTATGATCAGAAATAAAGATAGCCAGAAAGTTTGAAAACTTTTAGGCAATTGTTCTTTTTTAATCAGATGATTACTTTCTTATTTAATTGTTTCTTTGAATTTAAGTTGTCTTTTGAACTTAGAGTAATCAGCTTTGCACTGAGGCAGTATCATAGCCAAACAGGTTTATCTGAGGCATGATTATTGCTAATTGAAATTAGAGTAGTCAACCATAATTTGCATGTATGCATCAAAAATTTAAACTTTCTCAATATATAGTTTTTAGCAATAAATTTTACATCATGGCTCTTTTTTCCCTCCAGTTTTATAGAGATATAATTGACATGCAACATTGTGTAGCTTCAGGTACAAATGTTATGATTTGATATCCAAATATTTTAAGAAGTGATGACCACAATAAGGTTAACAAATCTATCACCGCACATACTTACCACTTTTTGTGTGTTTGGTGAGAACTTTTACGATCTGTTCACTTGGCAACTTTCAAATATAGCACTACCCTATGACCCAGCAATTGCACTACTGGGCATTTACCCCAAAGACACAGATGTAGTGAAAAGAAGGGCCATATGCACCCCAGTGTTCATAGCCGCAATGTCCACAATAGCCAAACTGTGGAAAGAGCCAAGATGCCCTTCAAAAGATGAATGGATAAAGAAGATGTGGTCCATATGTTCAATGGAATATTACTCAGCCATCAGAAAGGATGAATATCCAACTTTTGCATCAACCTGGATGGGATTGGAGGAGATTATGTTAAGTGAAATAAGTCAAGCAGAGAAAGTCCATTACCATATGGTTTCACTTATTTGTGGAACATAAGGAATAGCATGGAGGACATTAGGAGAAGGAAGGGAAAAATGAAGGGGGGGAAATCGGAGGGAGAGATGAACCATGAGAGCCTATGGACTCTGAGAAACAAACTGAGGGTTTTAGAGGGGTGGGGGTTGGGGGATGGGTTAGCCCAGTGATGGGTATTAAGAAGGGCATGTATTGCATGGAGCACTGGATGTTATATGCAAACAGTGAATCATGGAACACTACATCAAAAACTAATGAGGTACTGTATGATGACTAACGTTAACATAAAAAAATCAAATATACAATATAATATCATAAACCATAGTCACCATGCTGTACATTCCATCCTCAGAACGTATAACTGGGATGTTTGTACCCTTTGACCACCTTCCCCCATTCCCTCTCCCTCACACCTCCCACCCCTGGCAGTCACCGATCTATCTCTGTTTCTGTGAGTTCAGTTTTTTTAGAGTCCACATATAAGTGAGATCATAAAATATATATCTTTCTCTGACTTACTTCATTCAGCATAACACCCTCAAATTTCATCCATCTTGTTGCAACTGGCAGGATTTCCTACTTTTTTATGATTGACTAATATTTGTGTGTGTGTGTGTTTTCTTGATCCATTTGTCTGTCATTAGACTCTTTTTTTTTTTTTAAGATTTTATTTATTTATTTGACAGAGAGAGACAGTGAGAGAGGGAACACAAGCAGACAGAGTAGGAGAGGGAGAAGCAGGCTCCCCTGCTGAGCAGAGAGCCCGATGCGGGGCTCGATCCCAGGACCCTGGGATCATGACCTGAGCCGAAGGCAGACGCTTAATGACTGAGCCACCCAGGCGCCCCTGTCATTAGACTCTTATATTGTTCCCAGGTCTTGGCTACTGTAAATGGTGCTATGGTGAACATAGGAGTGCAGATATCTCAAGATAGTGATTTCATTTCCTTCCGATTAATACCCAGAAGTGGAATTGCTGGATCACATGGTATTTCTGTTTTTAATTTTTTGAGGAAACCCCATGCTGTTTTCCATAGTAGTTGCACCAGTTTATATTCCTACCAACAGAGTACAAGTGTTCCCTTTTCTCCACATCCTTACCAGCACCTGTTATCTCTGGTCTTTTTGATAACAGCAATTCTACCAGATGTGAGATAATATATCATTGTAGTTTTGATTTGCATTTTCCTGATGATTAGTGGTGTTTGTCAAGCAGCTTTTCATGTACCTATTGGCATTTGTATATCTTCTTTGGAAAAATGTCTATTCAGGACCTTTACCCATTTTTTAATGGGGCTGTTTGTTCTTTCACTATTGAGTTTTATGAGTTCCTTACATATTTTGGATATTAACACATTATCAGATACATAGTTTGCAAGCATTTTCTTTCATTCCTTTGGTTCCCTTTCGATTTTAATTGTGGGTTGTTTTTTTTTGTTTTTTTGCTGTGCAGAAGTAGTTTAATTTGCTATATTCCCATTTGTTTATTTTTGCTTGTGTTGCTTGTGCTCTTGGTGCCATAGCCCAAAAAAAAAAAAAAAAAAAAAAAAATCATTGCCAAGACCAGTATAAAGGGACATTTTCCTTGTGTTTTCTTCTAGGAGTTTTATGGTTTCGAGTCCTCCATTTCAAGTGAATTTTTGTGTTTTAGGATAGGTGTCCAGTTTCATTTTTTTACATGTAAATATCTAGTTTTCCCAACACTATTTATTGAAGGGATTGTCTTTTCCCCATTGAGTATTTTTGACTCCCTTGTTGACCATATATTAGTTGACCATGTACGCATGGGTTTATTTCTGGGCTCTTGCTTCTGTTCCTTTAGTCTATGTGTCTATTTTCATGCCAGTTCCATACTGTTTTGTTTACTATAGCTTTGTAATATAGTTTGAAATCAGGAAGTATGATGTGTCCATCTTTGTGGGTTTTTCCCCCCCTCAAGACTATTTGGCTCTTCAGGGTATTTTGTGGTTCTATAAGAGTTTTATTATTGTGTTTTCTATTCCTTTGAAAAATTCTATTGGAGTTTTTTTTTTTTTTTTAAGATTTTCTTTCTTTTTTTTTTTTTTTTAAGATTTTATTTATTTATTTGAAGAGAGAGAGATAGCGAGAGCAGGAACACAAGCAGGGGAAGTGGGAGAGGGAGAAGCAGGCTTCCCACCGAACTGGGAGCCCGATGTGGGACTCGATCCCAGGACCTTGGGATCATGACCTGAGCCGAAGGCAGACGCTTAATGACTGAGCCACCCAGGCGCCCTCTATTGGAGTTTTGACAGGGATTTCATTGAATCAACAGATGGCTTTGGATTGTATGAATATTTTAACAATATTAATTCTTCAGATCTATGATCATGGAGTATCTTTCTGTTTATTTGTGCCTTCTCCAATTTTTTTCATCAGTGTTTAATAGTTTTCAGTATACTTATAGTTTTTACTTGCTTGGTTAAATTTGGTTCTAAGAATTTTATTCTTTTTGATGCTGTTATAAATGGAATTGTTTTTGTTATTTTTTAGATAGTTTGTCATTAATGTATAGAAACACAACTGATTTTTGTATGTTAATCTTGTAGTTTTATTGAATTCATTGATTAGTTCTAATAGTTTTTTGGATTAATAGTTTTTTTTTTTTTTTGAGTCTTCAGGGTTTCCTATATATAAGATCATGTTATCTGTAGAGACAAGTTTACTTCTTCCTTTTTTATTTGGATGCCTTTTATTTCTTTTTCTTGCCTCATTGCTCTGGCTGGGACTTCCAATACTCTGTTGAAGAAGAGTGGTTAGAGTAGGCACCCTTGTCTTGTTCCTGATCTTAGAGCAGAAGCTTTCACCTGTTCACTGTTGAGTGTGATGGTAGCTGTGGGCTTTTCATATATGATCTTTATTATATTGAGCTATATTTCTTCTATACTCAATTTTTTAAGAGTTTATATCATGAAAGAATGTTGAATTTTGCCAAATTCTTTTTCTGCATTTTTGAGATGGTCATATTATTTTTTAATCTTTCGTTATATTAGTGTGATGTATCATATTGATTGATTTGCATATATTGAACTTCTTTGTATCCCAGGGATGAATCCCACTTGATCAAGGAGGGGTGTATGATCCTTTCAATATGCTGTTGAATTTGGGTAGCTAACATTTAGTTGAGTATTTTGTATCTGTATTAATTGGGGGTATTGGTCTGAGGTTTTATTTCTTGTAGTGTCCTTATGCAGCTTTGGCATCAGGACACTGCTTGCCTCATAAAATGAATTTGGAGTGTTTCCTTCTCTTTAGTTTTTTTGGAAGAGTTTGCGAAGGATTGGCATTAATTCTTCTTTAAATATTTGATGGAATTCACCAGTGAAATAATCTGATCCTGAGCTTTCTTTGCTGGGAGGCTTTTGATTACTGAGTCAATCTCCTAACTTGTTGGTCTGTTCACATTTTTTATATCTCCTTGATTTAGTCTCAGTAGGTTGTATGTTCCTAGGAGTTTTTCCATTTCTTCTAAGTTGTCCAATTTGCTGGCATAAAGTTGTTCACAGTAGTCTCTTACGATCCTTTGTATTTCTGTGGTAGCAGTTGTAATGTCTCTTTTTTTATTTCTGATTTTATTGATTTGAGTCCTCTCTCTTGCTTTCTTGGTGAGTCTAGATAAAGTTTTATCAGTTTTGTTTATCTTTTCAAAGAACATTTTTTTTTAAATTTTATTTTATTATGTTATATTAGGCACCATACAATACATCATTAGTTTTTGATGTAGTGATCCACGATTCACTGTTTTCTTATAACACCCAGTGCTCCATGCAATACGTACCCTCCTTACTACACGTGTATCAGCAGGCTAACCCATCCCCCCACCCCTCTCCCCTCTAAAACCCTCAGTTTGTTTCTCAGAGTCCATAGTCTCTCACGGTTCATCTCTCCCTCCAATTTCCCCCCCTTCATTTATCCCTTCCTTCTCCTAATGTCCTCCATGCTATTCCTTACGTTCCACAAATAAGTGAAACCATATGATAATTGACTTTCTCTGCTTGACTTATTTCATGTAGCATAATCTCCTCCAGTCCCATCCATGTTGATGTAAAAGTTGGGTATTCATCCTTTCTGATGGCTGAGTAATATTCCATTGTATATATGGACCATATCTTCTTTATCCATTTATCTTTTGAAGGGCATCTTGGCTCTTTCCACAGTTTGGCTATTGCGGACATTGCTGTTATGAACATTGGGGTGCATATGGCCCTTATTTCACTACATCTGTGTCTTTGGGGTAAATACCCAGGAGTGCAATTGCTGGGTCATAGGGTAGCTCTATTTTTAATTTTCTGAGGCACCTCCACTCTGTTTTCCAAAGTGGCTGTTCCAACTTGCATTCCTACCAACAGTATAAGAGTGTTCCCCTTTCTCCACAACCTCTCCAACATTTGTTGTTTCTTGCCCTGTTAATTTTTGCCATTCTAACTGGCGTAAGGTGGTATCTCAATGTGGTTTTGATTTGAATTTCCCTAATGGCTAATGATGATGAACATTTTTCATGTGTCTGTTAGCCATTTGTATTTCTTCTTTGGAGAAGTGTCTGTTCATGTCTTCTGTCCATTTTTTGAGTTGATTATTTGCCTTTTGGGTGTTGAATTTGAGATGTTCTTTATAGATCTTGGATACCAGCCCTTTATCTGTAGTGTCATTTGCAAATATCTTCTCCCATTCTGTGGGTTGCCTCTTTGTTTTGTTGACTAATTTCCTTTGCTGTGCAGAAGCTTTTTATCTTGATGAAGTCCCAAAAGTTCATTTTCGCTTTTGTTTCCCTTCCTTTGGAGACGTGTCTTGAAAGAAGGTGCTGTGGCCGATGTCAAAGATGTTACTGCCTATGTTCTCCTCTAGGGTTTTGATGGATTCCTGTCTCACATTGAGGTCTTTCATCCATTTTGAGTTTATCTTTGTGTATGGTGTTAGAGAATGGTCGAGTTTCATTCTTCTGCACATGGCTGTCCAATTTTCCCAGCACCATTTATTGAAGAGACTGTCTTTTTTCCATTGCATAATTTTTCCTGCTTTGTCAAAACTTATTTGACCATAGAGTTGAGGGTCCATATCTGGGCTCTCTATTCTTTTTTTTTTTTTTTTAAGATTTTATTTATTTATTTGAGTCAGAGAGAATGAGAGAGAGAGAGAGAGCACATGAGAGGGGGGAGGGTCAGAGGGAGAAGCAGGCTCCCTGCCGAGCTGGGAGCCCGATGCGGGACTCGATCCAGGGACTCCAGGATCATGACCTGAGCCGAAGGCAGTCGCTTAACCAACTGAGCCACCCAGGCGCCCTGGGCTCTCTATTCTGTTCCATTGGTCTATGTGTCTGTTTTTGTGCCAGTACCATGCTGTCTTGGTGATCACTGCTTTGTAATATAGCTTGAAATCGGGCAACGTGATGCCCCCAGCTTTGTTTTTCTTTTTCAACATTTCCTTGATGATTCGGGGTCTTTTGTATTCCATACAAATTTTAGGATTGTTTGTTCCAGCACTTTGAAAAATGTCATTGGAATTTTGATCAGGATGGCATTGAAGGTATAGATTGCTCTGGGTAGCATAGACATTTTAACAGTGTTTATTCTTCTGATCCATGAGCATGGAATGTTTGTTCATCTTTTTGTGTCTTCAATTTCTTTCATGAGTGTTCTGCAGTTCGGAGAGTATAGATCCTTTACCTATTTTGTTAGGTTTATTCCGAGGTATCTTATGGTTTTTGGTGCTATTGTAAATGGAATCGTTTCTCTAATTTCTCTTTCTACAGTTGCATTGTTAGTGTATAAGAAAGCAACTGATTTCTGTGCATTGATTTGGTATCCTGCCACATTACTGAATTGCTGTATGAGTTCTAGTAATTTGGGGGTGGAGTCTTTTGGGTTTTCCACATAAAGTATCAGGTCATCTGCGAAGAGAGAGAGTTTGACTTCTTCTTTGCCAATTTGAGTACCTTTTATTTCTTTTTGTTGTCTGATTGCTGTTGCTAGGACTTCTAGTACTATGTTGAACAATATTGGCAACAGTGGGCATCCTTGACATGTTCCTGATCTTAAGGAAAAGGCTCTCAGCTTTCCCCCATTGAGGATGATATTCGCTGTGGGTTTTTCATAGATGGATTTTATGACCTTGAGGAATGTTCCCTCTATGCCTATACTCTGAAGCTTTTTAATCAGGAAAGGATGCTGCATTTTGTCAGATGCTTTTTCTGCATCAATTGAGAGGACCATATGGTTCTTCTCTCTCCTCTTATTAATGTGTTCTATCCCATTGATTGATTTGCGAATGTTGAACCACCCTTGCATCCCAGGGATAAATCCCACTTGGTCGTGGTGGATGATCCTTTTAATGTATTGTTGGATCCTATTAGCTAGGATTTTGTTGAGCATTTTGGAATCCATATTCATCAGCGATATTGGTCTGAAATTCTCCTTTCTGATGGGGTCTGTGCCTGGTTTGGGGATCAAGGTCATGCTGGCCTCATAGAATGAGTCTGGAAGCTTTCCTTCTGTTTCTGTTCTTTTTTTTTGAAACAGCTTCAGGAGAATAGGTATTATTTCTTCTTTGAATGTTTGGTAGAACTCCCCAGAGAATCCATCAGGCCCTGGACTCTTGTTTTGGGGAGGTTTTTGATCACTGCTTCAATCTTGTTACTGGTTATTGGCCTAATCAGGCTGTCAATTTCTTCCTGTTTCGGTCTTGGGAGTTTATAGGTTTCCAGGAAGGCATCCATTTCATCCAGGTTGCTCAGCTTATTGGGATAGAGTTACTGATAATAATTTCTAATAATTGTTTCTGTCTCCTTGGTGTTAGTTGTGATCTCTCTCCTTTCATTCATAATTTTATTAATTTGGGTCCTTTCTCTTTTCTTCTGGATAAGTCTGGTCAGTGGTTTATCGATCTTATTAATTCTTTCAAAGAACCAGTGTCTAGTTTCGTTGATCTGATGTGCTGTGCTTCTGGTTTCTAATTCATTGATCTCTGCTCTCATCTTAATTATTTCTCTTCTAATGTGTGGCTTAGGCATCGTTTGTTGCTTTTTCTCTAGTTCTTTAAGGTGTAGAATTAGTTGGTGAGTTCAGGATTTTTCTATTTTTTTGAGTGAGGCTTGGATGGCTGTGTATTTCCCCCTTAGGACTGCCTTTGCAGTATCCCATAGGTTTGGACTGATGTGTTTTCCTTCTCATTGGTTTCCATGAATTGTTTAAGTTCTTCTTTGATTTCCTGGTTGACCCAAACATTCTTGAGCAGAGTGGTCTTTAGCTTTCAAGTGTTTGAATTTCTTCCAAATTTTTTCTTGTGATTGAGTTCCAGTTTTAAAGCATTATGGTCTGAGAATATGCAGGGAATAATCTCAGTCTTTTGGTATCGGTTGAGACCTGATTTGTGACCCAGGATGTGTCTATTCTGGAGAAAGTTCCATGAGCGCTGAAGAAGAATGAGTATTCTCTTGTTTTAGGGTGAAATGTTCTGTATATATCTATGAGGTCCATCTGGTCCAGTGTGTCATTCAAAGCTCTTGTTTCTTTGTCGATTTTCTGCTTAGATGTTCTGTCTATTGCTGAGAGTGGAGTATTGAGGTCTCCTACAATTAATGTATTGTTATCAGTATGACTATTTTGGTTAACTGTTGGCTTATGTAGATGGCTGCTCCCGTGTTGGGGGCATACATATTTACAACTGTTAGATCTTCTTGTTGGATAGACCCATTTAAGAACGATATAGTGCCCTCCCGTGTCTCTAACTACAGTCTTTAGTTTAAAATCTAATGTGTCTGACATAAGAATTGCTACCCCAGCTTTCTTTTGAGGTCCATTGGCATGGAAGATGCATCTCCATCCCTTCACTTTCAGTCTGGATGTATCTTTAGGTTCAAAATGAGTCTCTTGTAGACAGCATATGGATGGGTCCTGTCTTTTTATCCAATCTGCAACCCTGTGCCGGTTTATGGGAGCATTTAGGCCATTCACGTTGAGAGTGATTATTGAAAGACATGAATTAATTGTCATCATGTTGCCTGTGAAGACCTTGTTTGTATAGATTGTCCCTGTAAATTTCTTTTCTATATCACTCTTGGGGTCTTTCTCCTTTTATAGAACCCCCCCTTAATTTTTCTTGCAGAGCCGGCTTAGTGGTCACATATTCTTTCAGTTTCTGCCAATCTTGGAAGTTCTGCATCTCTCCATCCATTCTCAATGACAGCCTTGCCAGATAAAGTATTCTTGGCTGCATGTTCTTCTTGTTTAGTACCCTGAATATGTCTTGCCAGGCCTTTCTGGCTTGCCAGGTCTCTGTGGATAGGTCTGACGTTATTCTGATGTTCCTCCCTCTGTACGTAAGGAATCTCTTCCCCCTAACTGCCCTTAAGATGGTTTCCTTGAGGGGCGCCTGGGTGGCTCAGTTGTTGGGCATCTGCCTTCGGCTCAGGTCATGATCCCAGGGTCCTGCGATCAAGCCCTGCATTCGGGCTCCCTGCTCCGCAGGAAGTCTGCTTCTCCTCTCCCACTCTCCCTACTTGTGTTCCCTCTCTTGCTGTGTCTCTCTCTGTCAAATAAATAAATAAATAATCTTAAAAAAAAAAAAGATGGTTTCCTTGGTTCCAAGATTTGCGAGTTTTACTATTACATGCCGGGGTGTTGACCTGTTTTCCTTGATATTGGGAGGGATCCTCTCTGCCTCTAGGACACAAATGTTTGTTTCATTCCCCAGATTAGGGAAGTTCTTAGCTATGATTTGCTCAAATATATCTTCTAATCCTCTCTCTCTCTCTACCCCCTCAGGGATTCCAATAATTCTGACGTTGGAACGCTTCAGGGTGTCACTTATTTCTCTGATTCTATTTTCATGGATTCTGAGTTGTTTTTCCCAGGCCTCCTCTTTTCCCTTTTTCTCTATTAAATGGTCTTCAGGGTCACTAATTCATTCTTCTGTCTTGCTTACCCTAGCTGTTAGATCATCTAGATTAGATTGGATCTCATTGATAGCATTTTTAAGCTTTGCCAGTTCAGCTTTCATTTCTGCCCTTAGAGACTCTATGTCGCCATTAATTGATTTCTCCATTCTAGCTGTTGTCTTCACAATTGCTAGCCTGAATTCCACCTCCGACACCTTGGTTATATCTGAATCCATTTGTATCTCTGTGGCATAAGTCATAGTCTCTGAGTCTTTCCTATTTTGGGGGTTCCTCCTCCTAGTCATTCTGTTGAGGGGTGGTTGAGGGAATGTATAGAGTCCAAATTATTGACCACAACCCAAGCAAGATGCACCTGTTTTCTAGGGACTTTAGGGTTGCTGTCCTCTTGTTCTCTCAGCCTGTCTTCTGGGGGACAGGCCTGTCACACTGGTACCCAGGCAACCCTGTTTGGGGAGAGTTGCCCTGCCCCCTTTGGGGGGGGGATGGGCTCAGTGAAAACTGTTTTTTGGGGGCTTTTGTTCTCTGGCGGCTTTCCCTGGTGGCTTTCCATGTCTCTTCTGAGAGTCAGAGCAGAAGAGAGCATTTCCAACCCTCTGCCTCAGAGCAGGGAGATTGCATTCTGATTTTCAGTGAGCTCTCCAGGCCACACTATCTCCGGTTTTGTCTGTGCTGCTATAAACTGCAGTGTGCTGGGTTGTGCACCTCTCAGCAGCGCTTCCAGTCCTTGCCTCCCATTCAGGGAATGTCTCTGCCCTTTGTGCTTCTAAAACCGCCAGCCACCCCCAGTTCGCACGTGCAACCCCACCGCTCAGGGTGTCTGTCCGGGGGGCTGCCCTAAAGTCCTTCCCCCGCCACTACCAGTCTGCGTGTCTGTGCCCTGTCCCCAGCGCGGGAGGCTGTCACTCACTGGCGGTGTAGGATCCCTATGGCTGGGCTCCCTCCACCTTCCATTTATCCTCCGATATCTGCCCGCAGAATCACGGCTCCCCACTTCGTACCTCGGAACCAACCGCCTGCGATATTTTGTCTGTAGAGATCCAGATCTATCTTCTTACATCTCAGGCTGATTTCGTGGGTGTTCAGAGTGGTCTGGGATATCCGGCTCAATTCTGGGGACTGGTTGGAATACAGTCCCCTATTCGTCTGCCATCTTTTCCCCCCAAAGAACCAACTCTTAATTTTGTTCATCTTTTCTATTGTTTTCCTATTCTCTATTTCAGTTATTTCTGCTTTAATCTTTATTATTGCCCTCCTTCTGCTAACTTCAGCCTTCATTTGCTCTTCTTTTTCTAGTTCCTTGAGCATAATCTTAGGTTGTTTATTTGAGAGCTTTCTTCTTTCTTAGTGTGTGCATTTGTAATATAAACTTTCATCTTAGAAATGCTCTTTTTGCCTCCCATGTTTTGTGATGATTCTTTTCTATTTTTGTTTGTCTCAAGACATTTTTAAATTTTTCTTTTGATTTATTCTTGATCTAGTGGTTGTTCGATAACATGTTGGTTAATTTTCATGTATTTAAGAATGTTCCAGCTTTCCTTCTTTTACTCATTTATACTTCCATATCACTGTGAAAACTATACTTGATATAATTTCTATCTTCTTAAATTTCTTTGGACTTGTATTGTAGCCTAACATGATCTGTCCTGGAAAATGTCCTGTGTGTGTTCTAGAAGACCATATATTCTACTGCTGTTGGGTCGAATGTTCTATATATATCTGTTAGGTCGATTTGGTCTATAGTGTTGTTCAAATCTGCTGTTTTCATATTGATCCTCACCTTGGGTCTTATAGAAACAATTTTATGAGTATCATACCTGCCTGTTCTAGAATGTATTAGAGCCTGAATAAATTTTGTCCTTAATGTGATCGAATGTCAGGGCAGTGTGACATTCAAAGAAACAACGAAAAGCAAATGAAAAGTGGTTCTATATTTTGCTTGCAGTTCTCAGAACATATTAAAAGGGATCAATATACAGATCCTAGCCATCTTTCCTAAGATTCTTATTACCCTACTACTTTCTCATTGCTGGAGCCCACGTGGAGCTTCTCTTCTCCACTTTCTCTCTTCCACAACTATTCCCCAGTGCTCCCCGCTCTTTTTTTACCTGTTGGGGTCCTACCTCTTTCTTCTTATTCTCCTGAATCTGTGTCACAGGAATGCAGCGATTAAGTTGGCAAGAGAAAAAAATCCCTTAAGAGGGTGGGCAAAGAGGAGACACTAAGCAGGCAGCGACAATATTATCTTTGCTGGGGAGCAGAGGCCTCAAGTGTTCATAGTGAGACCAGGAATACTCAATAATAAATTTTGTCTGTGTCTCAAAAGCATTTTTAAAAAGAACACAAGGATTTAATGCAGCTATTAAAGTTCTTGCTTTGCTTAGCTTAGGGTAAGCTTTCCAAAAGTGGCAACCTGCCCACAGTTCTCAAGCCCATGGCATTGGAATGTGAGCTTGGAGAAACCTCAGGTAATACACTTAAAATATTCTTCTACAATTATAACAGATATGGGGGGGGTGGAATGTACAAGGGAGAGTCAAAGTCTATTCTACTTCATAAGGAGGGTGGATTTTCTAGGACATTGCTGTGGTTTTTCAGAATTTCCCTCTAGGAATAGATAAAGGAGGCAGCTGGTTGGAAAGGAAGCACTAGGGAGAATGAAAATTGGGTTTGAACCACACTTAATGTAAGATGGAGAGAATATCATTTTCCACATCAAAAAGTGGTGGGGTGATAATGGCTGGAGATCACTGCAAAGCCAAAGCCTCCCCATCCAGTGCACCCCTGGGAACCCCCATTGCTCATTTGTGAGCTGTTTGCAGCCCAGGAACCTTTCTTGCATGCATTGTGCCTTAGGTTATTGGCATATTGCATGGGTTATTTTATTATTCTTGAGGGGGTCTTTTTGTTTTGATGCTTTTGCTTTTAATTTTTTATTTTATTTTTATTCTTATGTTAATCCCCATACATTACATCATTAGTTTTAGATGAAGTGTTCCATGATTCATTGTTTGTGCATAACACCCAGTGCTCCATGCAGAATGTGCCCTCCTCAATACCCACCACCAGGCTAACCCATCCTCCCACCCCCCTCCCCTCTAGAACCCTGTTTGTTTTTCAGAGTCCATCGTCTCTCATGGTTCGTCTACCCCTCCGATTTCCCCCGCTTCATTCTTCCCCTCCCGCTACCTTCTTCTTCTTCTTTTTTTTTTCTTAACATATATTGCATTATTTGTTTCAGAGGTGCAGATCTGAGATTCAACAGTCTTGCACAATTCACAGCGCTTACCAGAGCACATACCCTCCCCAGTGTCTATCACCCAGTCACCCCATCCTTCCCACCCCACCCCCCACTCCAGCAACCCTCAGTTTGTTTCCTGAGATTAAGAATTCCTCATATCAGTGAGATCATATGATACATGTCTTTCTCTGTTTGACTTATTTCACTCAACATAATACCCTCCAGTTCCATCCACGTCGTTGCAAATGGCAAGATCTCATTCCTTTTGATGGCTGCATAATATTCCATTGTATATATATACCACATCTTCTTTATCCATTCATCTGTCGATGGACATCTTGGCTCTTTCCACAGTTTGGCTATTGTAGACATTGCTGCTATAAACATCGGGGTGCACGTACCCCTTCGGATCCCTACTTTTGTATCTTTGGGGTAAATACCCAGTAGTGCAATTGCTGGATCATAGGGTAGCTCTATTTTCAACTTTTTGAGGAACCTCCATACAGTTTTCCAGAGTGGCTGCACCAGCTTGCATTCCCACCAACAGTGTAGGAGGGTTCCCCTTTCTCCGCATCCCCGCCAACATCTGTCGTTTCCTGACTTGTTAATTTTAGCCATTCTGACTGGTGTGAGGTGGTATCTCATTGAGGTTTTGATTTGGATTTCCCTGATGCCGAGCGATATTGAGCACTTTTTCATGTGTCTGTTGGCCATTTGGATGTCTTCTTTGGAAAAATGTCTGTTCATGTCTTCTGCCCATTTCTTGATTGGATTCTTTGTTCTTTGGGTATTGAGTTTGATGAGTTCTTTATAGATTTTGGATACTAGCCCTTTATCTGATATGTCATTTGCAAATATCTTCTCCCATTCTGTCGGTTGTCTTTTGGTTTTGTTGATGCTTTTGCTTTTAAAAATCCCTTTCTATATAACCACTATTAACAGTGTTCTGTGGCCTTTCAAACATTACATATACACAGAGTTTTAATTTGTGTTTTTAAACAAACAAAAATGAGGTCATACTTGCACTTTGATTTGAAAATTTCTTCTTTTTTCACATTATAGTTGTCATGAATATCCATGTCAGAATATTTAAGTATACTATATTCTTTTTAACAACTGTTTATCTCATTGCATGATGATAGAATCTTGTGCTCAGTCATTCCCATATTGTTGGATATGTAGGTTACTTCCAACTTTTCACTCTCCACATAATGGTGCAATGAATATCCTGTGAAGTGAGGGAAGTGGAGCAGATGATAATCTCTGAGTTCCAGTGGACCATGAACCTTATATTTGCAGATTGATGTTGCCCAGTTTCAGAGGATTATTTAGGGCTGTTCCAAACCAATATAAAAATCTGCTTTTCTTTCTTTTTTTTATTTTTTAATTTTATTTATTTATTCATGAGAGACGGAGAGAGGGAGAGAGAGAGAAGCAGAGGGAGAAGCAGGCTCCCAAGGAACAGGGAGCCTGATGCGGGACTCGATCCCAGGACCCTGGGATCATGACCTGAGCCGAAGGCAGATGCTTAACCACCTGAGCCACCCAGGCACCCTAAAAATCTGCTTTTCTAAAGATTGTCAGCAACAAACTAATTTAAGTTCTCCTGATTGAACTTTGATTAATAAACAAATCCATTAACTCCCCACAGAAGATTCTTTTGAGACATTTAGGCTGTAAATTTTTCTTTTAGGGCTTTTTGAAAGCTGAGAGACACTACTGAACAAACTTCCATTTTGGCTAGATTTTATTTGTCCAGTTCAAATCAGTTTGATAGCAAATCACATCAGATTTTGATGTGTTTATGTGTGCCCTTAAACATTCCCCAGTACTTGGATAGGGCACATTTGACTTGTTGGCCAATGAGCAGATTTGGTTTAATCAAGTTCCAAGTTAGATATAGCACATGTGATAGTGATCTTTTATCTAAAGTCTATGTTTTCCTCACTGAACCTTGGAAAAATCAAATACATAAATAAAATGGAGAGGTTGGGAGAGATGTTGGTTTGGTTTCTTTCAACCTTCTGCTTACTGAAGGCTCAGAGCCAAAAGAAGGAGAAACATAGAGTAATCGGGATTTTAAGGTTTACTTGCCTAGCTGAATGAGTCTGTAGATGTCTGGAACCATCCTCTGTAAAATATAGTATTTACCAGCTCTTACAAGTCTTTTAAGGAAACAATCCTGGTTCAACACAGTAAATATAAAGTGTAAATCTGAAATCTGTTCAAACAAATACAGGTATGGTTTAGAATATGCATCAGTAGATTACTTTTAGGCCTACTATACAAAAGAGTATATAAATAATCTGTGTGCTACTTAGCCACGGTACAAAACCTGGTGTTAGACTTTTGATCCCTCTGTGATGTTGGATCCTAATCAGGGTGAGTATGCATCACAAATAAGTTATTGCTACTTATATGCCAAAGAGTGGTAGTAATTTGATTTTTATAAATGAACTTGAGCCCTAATGGATTAGTCCAAGGATGGACAACCAGCTCAGTGTGGCCTATTCACAGACTGGTCATTATCCTTTGAAATAGAGCAAAAAGCTCTTCACAAACAGGGAATACCAACATTATCAGATTCTTTTTAATAATCTTGAATTTAGTCTTTCAATATGTAAGAATCCTCCTTGAGCAGGAGCAGAAGCTTGTAGGTCCTGAGGTAGTCATTATGGTCATGAGTGGGGAGAAGTTACAGGTAAGCAAGAGTAATGAGAAAACAGAACCTACAAGGTAAAGTTTAGATGTGCATATCAATGGAAAATGAGGAAGCCAGTGAGAAGGAGAGGTGACAAGCCACATGACAAGCCATATACTCTCCTTGGATTCTGAACAACATATGTTTCTGAAGCCAGGTTGTTCAGTGTTTCCCTAGATTTCTTTTAGGCATTGGCCTCATGGTTGAAATTTCTGTGTTCTCATTCTCAAGTGTATTCTTACTAACTACTTCGTCCTGCAAAATCCTACCTTATTATTTGAGATAACTTGAGTTGAGACTTTGTTCCTTGCAACCAGAAAAGCTAAGTTAAAAACTTTCTTTATTTAACTGTGAAGAAACCAAGGTTTAAGGTCATAGTTTAGTAACTTAAGGGGCTGGAATTCAGAGCTGTACTTATATGGCCCAAACTTTTTAACTCTGTGCCATGCATGATATATTTCCAGACACATTCAGGTGTTTAACTTTGATAGCAATATGCTCTCACCAATTAAGTGAACCAGTTTGGAACTAAGTGTAAATTAAATGAAATTCATCTGTATTAATGAGTGTCTTCACTAAAGTTAAAATATGGTGTTGTATTATTGATAATAATTAAGAACAGGTTTATATATGAAAATGTTTATAGCGTACATTTCACTTCATTAGCCTCGTCAGGTCACATTACTTTGAAATTAAAGTCAAATGAGACATGTCACATACTCTTCAGTGACTTGCAAATTAAAAATTCTTGGCAACAGAAATTCATCATAATTTTTTGAGTTTTCTCTTTTACTAAATTCCTCCCCTTGTTTCATTTACTCTTGTTCTAGGAATAATTGTTTGGAGCATAGTGGAGGCTGCCCCCCAATAAAGGATAGTGTATGTGGGGAAAAGGAAGTTTAACAAGTTCCATGAAATGATATGCCTTAAAAAGGAGGGGTTCTTAGTAATACCTCAGGAAGCCCAGTTCACGGGCAAGTCTATAAGTTGGTGAATATTTCTTTCCAAAAGGTGTCATATTTTACACATGTTGCTATACCACAAAGTTTCCAAACAATGAATAGTTTTGTGACATGTAAGGGATCTCTAGGTATCTCAAGGATAGAGACCAAATTTTTCAAGGGATATGTAAATGAACCCACATCCACACATGCATACATATACTATATACGCACAACCAAATTCTAGAAGGGCTACCAGTTTTTCTCTAGACCCAAAAGTAGGAAACTGATACCCTGCAGTTTTATTTTTTAATTATTTTGCTGACATTTAAAATTGGGAAATTTTATGTAAAAAAATGTTAATGTTTTATTGAAAAATTGCCATCTGGCTCTCCTGGGCCTGCATTCTCCTATAGGAATAATTGTTTGGAGCATAGTGGAGGCTGCCCCCAACAAACGTGGACTCTCTAGCTCACTATTGTCCCCATCATTCCCTGGTGTCATAGGTCCAACTGACTGCTTAACATACACGTTATGTATGTGGCCAGTGGAGGCATTTGAATTTGCAGGCTTTGATTAAGAACCCAGAGTTCTTAAGCATTGGCCATTACCAGAGTTGATCTAGGGTAGAATCTGAGCAGCTGCAGGTAGTCTTCAGCTGCTTGACTTTATTCTAAGAAATGCCTCTAACTGCAGATGTGCATCTAACATTTCCTGTGGTGCTTCCCCCAAATCTACATTTTGTCTCCCACTTCTCAGCTCCCCAACTTAACTCCTACTGGAGTAGATCCAGTAGGTCTGGTGTGGAGCCAGGGAATCTGAATGTTTAAAAAACTTCACCCGGGGCGCCTGGGTGGCTCAGTTGGTTAAGCGACTGCCTTCGGCTCAGGTCATGATCCTGGAGTCCCGGGATCGAGTCCCGCATCGGGCTCCCTGCTCGGCAGGGAGTCTGCTTCTCCCTCTGACCCTCCTCCCTCTCATGCTCTCTGTATCTCATTCTCTCGGTCTCAAATAAATAAAAATAAAATCTTTAAAAAAAAAAACAAAAAACTTCCCCCTTGCTTCCAATTTTTAATAAGATGGAGTAAGCTCACCCTATCCAAGCTGCCTTCTGCTGAATGCAGCTATAAAGCCTGGACAGACACGCAGAACAGCTATTTGAGGACTTTGTTTGAAACGCAAATAATAGCAGATTGGGGAAGAAGACCAGGACTTAAAGTACCATCAAAGTAGTGATGAGTTTACCTTTTATGTGTGTATACTACCCTCCAGCTTGACCTCAGTGCAGTCTGGAACCCAGAAGTCAACATCAGCATGGATAGAACACCAGGAAAAGTTCTCTAGTTCAGAGAGAGAGTGAGGAAATTTCCCATTTTTCTTTTCTTTTTTTTCCCTTTCTTTTCTCCATCTGTTGTGCCGTAGTTCTCAAGCAGTCCTGGGGTAGCAGTGGCAGTAGGAGTAAAATGGCTGGCAGGAACCCCAAACTTGAAGTAGTTCTGAGAGAGTTGAGAAAAACATCATTGCTTCTCCTCAGCCCCCTGTCTTCCCACCACTTGGCTCTCCCTCCTCACAGAAACAGGGGCAGGCATGGGAAGTGTATGACAGAACAGAATAAATAAAGCCCCAACTTACTTGTCAGAGTACCAGAAAGAACCCCAGGGAAGCTGGAAAGTTTCAAAAGAGAGGATGGATTCAGGGGAAATTATTAAAGTTATTTACGAAGTACTAGGCTCATTCCTTAGCTGAGCATGCGCACGTCTGACCCTAAACTGTATACATAGATGTTGAGAACTCTGCTGCAAAGTCTTTGAAAACCAAAATTATGTTGGGTTAATTTACTAAAAAGACGTAACAATCCTAAATGTATATGCTCCTAAGAACAGAACTTCAAAGTACATGAAACAACAATAAATAGAACAGGAAGGAGAAATAGAGAAATCTAGAATTATAGTTGGAGAGGAGACATCAATAATCTCTCAGAAGCTTATAGAATAGACAAAGACAGATTAGACAGAAAATCAGCAAGGGTATGGAAATACTGACGAACATTATCTATCAACTGGATCTAACTGACATTTATAGAACACTCTAATCATCAGCAGAATATGCATTCTTTTCAAGTGCATGGAACATTTACCAAGGTAAATCAAATCCTGGGTCATTAAAACAAACAAAAATAACAAAGTATAAAAGAGTCAAAACCATTCAGAAGTATGTTCCCAGACTGTAAAGGAATTAGACAAAAATTGATTACAGAAAAATAACAGAAAAATCTCTAAACACTTGGAAATGAAACAACATGCTTCCAAGTAATCTGTGGGTCAAAAAGAAACTTCTGAGGAAAATTAGAAAATATTTTGAACTAAATTAGAATGAAAATACAACTCATAAAAAATTGTGGGATGCAGACAAAGTAGTACTGAGGGGGGAAATTGTATCAACAAATGCTTACATTTAAAAAGAAGACAGTTTTTAAATCATAATCTATGCTTCCACCTTAAGAAGCTAGAAAAAAGACAGCAAAATAAATACAAAGCAAGGAGGAAAAAAATAAAGGTCACAGCAGAAATCAGTGATATTGAAAACAGTAAAACAGTAAGAAAAATCAATAAACTGAGAGCCAGTTATTTGAAAAGATGAATAAAATTGATAATCCAGCAAGACTGACAAAGAGAAAAAGAGAATACACAAATTATGAATATCAGGGAGGAAAATATCACTACTGAGTGTTTAGACATTAAAGGGTTGATAAGGGAGCACTACAAACTACTCTTCATGAATAAATTCAACGACTTAGATGAAATGATTGATTCCTCAAAAAACACAAATTATCAACACTCACCCAAAATTAAATAGATAATTTGAACATTTTATGGCTACTAAAGAAATTGAATCTATAGTTTAAAACCTCCCCCAAAATAAACTTCTACGTGCAGACAGATACACTGGTGAATTTTCCAAATATTAAAATAAATTCTTCATAATCTCTTCCAGAAAACAGAAAAGGGTGAAATACTTCCAAACTTATTTAATGAGGCCAGCATTATTCTGACACTAAAACCAGACAAATATGGTATAAGAAGAGAAAAATATAGATCAATATCCTTCACAAACATATATGTAAAAATCCTCAACAAAATATTCACATAATAAATCCAGCAATATATAAAAAGAAAAATCTGGGGTTTATCCTGAGAATGTGAGGCTGGTTTAATATTCACAAACCAATCAAGGCAATTCACTATAATAGCAGTTTAAAAAAGAGAAACCACACACTCATATCAATTGAGACAGAAGATCATTTGACAGAAAGTCAACATCTATTTAAACTAGTTCTTCAATCTAACAAAGGGCATCTACAAAAAAACATACAGCTAAAATTATTTTTAATGGTGAAACACTGAATGCTTTCCCCTTATGATCAGGAACAAGAGAAGTTTGTCTACTCTCACCACTACTATTCAACATTATACTGGGAGTAACAGCCAATATGATAAGGCATGAAAAGGAATTAAAAGGCATATAGAGTGGGAAGGAAGAAATAAGGCCATTTTTATTCACAGATGATATGATTGTCTACATAGAAAATCCTGAGAAATCCCCCCCAAAAAATCCTAAAGCTAATAAAGGAAAATCAGAGGATACAAAGTGAACACTCAAAAGCCAATTGTATTTCTTTTTTTTTTTTAAGATTTTTAAAAAAATTTTATTTTATTATGTTACGTTAGTCACCATACAGTACATCACCAGTTTTCAATGCAGTGATCCACGATTCATTGTTTTCGCACAACACCGAGTACTCCATGCAGTATGTGCCCTCCTTAATACTCATCACCGGGCTAACCCATCCCCCCACCCCCTCCCCTCTAAAACCCTCAGTTTGTTTCTCAGAGTCCATAGTCTCTCATTTATTTATTTATTTATTTATTTATTTATTTGAAAGAAAGAAAGAGAGAGACAGTGAGCTCACCATCCAGGGGTAGGGGCAGAGGGAAAGGGAGAAGCAGACTCCCAGCTGAGCAGGGAGCCCAATGTAGAACTTGATCCCAGGACCCTGAGATCATGACCTGAGCCAAAGGCAGACACTTAACCAACTGACCCACCCAGGTGCCCCATCAATTGTATTTCTATATGCCATCAATGTTTAGTTGAAAACTGAAATGAGAAAAAGCAATACTATTTACAGTTGCTCAAAAAAGTGAAAAACTTGGCTATAAACTTAACAAAACATATAGAATCTATGTTCTGAAAACTACAAAACATTGTTAAAAAAATAAAATACCCAAATGAAAGGATATACCATGTCCATGGATTGGAAGACTCAATGTAGCAAAGGTGTCGTATATCTTCTGATTATGATTGATCCATAGATTTAATGCAATTCCAATAAATATTTCCATAAGACTTTGGTAGATATAGACATACCAACTCTAAAATTTATATGGAAAGGCAAAGGAAGTAGAACAAGTGAAACAATTTTGAAAAAGAAGATAAAGCTGGAGGAATCACATTTTTTTATTAGAAGAAAGCAATAGGCATTGGCAAAGGGATAGACATATAGATCAATGAAACAGATAGAGAGTCCAGAAAGAGACCTGAATAAATATGGCCGGTTGATTTTTGACCAAAGTGCTAAAGTAATTCATGGGAGAAACAATAATATTTTCAACATATTGGAAGAGTTGGAACTGTTGAAACAATTAAGAATGGGATCCAAAGAGGATTTATGGATGTCAGATAAGCACATGAAAAGATATTTAACATCATTAGCTTTTAGGAGATGCAAACTGAAACCAGAATGAGATATGACTACATAACAATTAGAATGGCTAAAATAAAAAAATATACTGCTAATACCAAGTGATGACAAAGATGTACATCATTTGGAGCATCTCGGATACTGCTGGGGGGGGAATGCAAAATGGGACATACTGCCACTCTGGAAAACAGTTTGTCAGTTGCTTATTGAATAGATTATTAGCATGTGATTCTGTAATCCCACTCCTATATATTTACCCTAGAGAAAAAAACCTAGACACAGATATTTGTAGCAGTTCTATTCATAATATTGCCCAAACAGGAAACACCCCAAAGTCCTTCAACAGGTGAAAGAATAAACAAACTGATGTATCTGTGCAATGAAATACTACTTGACAATAAAATGGAACCATTGATACACACAACAACTTGGATGCATCTCAAGTGATTATTCTGAGTGAAGAGTACCTGACTCAAAATGTCATATACTGTGTGATTCCATTTATACAGTACTCAAAAAGACAAAACTCTAGGGATGAAACCAGAGCAGTGGTTACAGGGGCTGGGAGTGGGGGACCAGTGTGTCTGTGTGAGAGAGTCTCTGGAGGGTGATGGAAATGTTTCGTCGCCTGATTGTGAAGCTAGTTTACATGAATTTATACATATATGAAAATTCATAGAACAGAACTCACCCAAAAGTCCCATTTTATTGTAGGTTTAAAAAAAATTAAAAAATATTTTTAAAGTTTCACCCTTTATGTTAAGGTGCTGTCTGGGCTGTATGCTACTTCTCTGGAGCAACTACCCAATGGTGGGCCTTTTAAGGAACAGAGTTCTGGAACTCCCCTCCAAAAAGTTTGAACTTATTTTAAAGAAGCAAAATAACTAGTAAATAACCTGCAGCAGGAGACAGGCAATGGTTTCAAAGCAAGAGCGGTAGAGAGTCTGAAATTTTGCATTGCTGCCAAGTTAAACAGAAAACACAAATATTTGTATAGCTTTGTAACAAAAGAGCCATATGTGTTTTGGCAGAAAGACCTCTTAATGGCACTTGGGGCTTTAAAATAACTGAGCCTTGCTCCTATTATGTGGAAATTGTAGACAGATGTACTGCATGTCAGGGACCATAGTGCTGCCCTGGGGAGAGGACATTAAAGATAAAACCCAGACTGACAAGGAGGGGAATCTGTCTACTTGTGCAGATTGAGCCCAGTAACTTCTTGGCACTGGATCTTGAGATCGCGTGCACTACTTAGAAGTGTCGTTTGGATAACTTCACAGTTGTGGGTTCATGACTATTTCTGTTTTCAGCTGCACAGATAGTGTCTTAAGCCTTTTAGTTTGGGGATGAGGTGTTTGGGGATCAAAAGCAAAATACTTGGCTTTTTGGAATGAGTGTAGTGGTGGGTACTGATGGAGACTGCGTTTCCAGGAACGTACCCCCACCCATCCCACTGCAAGGTCACACACAAACTCTCTGTTTCCAAAAAGGAGATATTTAACCCCAACTTCCCTTTCTATCGAATTGAATCAGATGTTTACACATTTATGGTTTTGGGTTAAGGAAGCAGAGGTCAAGTAGGGTTCTTGGCATCTAAGTAAAAAGACCCATTTCAGGTTACTGAAAAAGAATGCACTGGAAGGATAACGGGTAATTCTCAGAATCAAAGGGAAAGCTAGTCTCAAAAATAACAGGAACCTGGGTGGCAGGAATTATGTATGGACAATCTCCTCAGACCATTGCCCTCTGGATCAGGGAAGACACTCCATCCATTGTCCCCATTTTCACTTTAGTCAAGATTCAGCTTGCGCTCAGTCTGTGTTCAATCACATGCTTTTTCTTTGGCCAAGGAAGAGGGGATCACCTTGAGTGACATGCAGTGGAGAAGGGGGCAGTTCTACAAAAGCAAAGTTCTATTTCTTTGAGAAGGGGCTGGCTATTGGACAGGCAGAAACAACAGTTTCCAGATCACCCCTGGAGAATGTGTGGCTAGGTATGGGTGTGGTGCAGGGAGGGGTGGGGAAGGTGTTGGGTGTGGTGGCAGAGCCTAGGGACTGACCCAGGACCAGAGGTCCCAGAGGGCTCTGCCATCAGCTGGCCGTGAGACCCCAGGGCAAGTCACTCTACCAAGAACTCTGCTTTGTTGATATAAAGAATGAAGAGGTTGGACTAGCTGTACCCGAAGATCCCCTTTTGCTGCAAATCTTAAGAGAAGTATACTTTGGGATTGTATTTTTTCAGTTGAGTATAAGATAGTGTTCAATTCAACAGGATTTTTTTTTGAGTGTTCATAGCAGTGGTTCTCAAATGTGTGTAGGAATCTTTCGGGGTCTGGGCGGGTGGAGATGTCCTTGTCAAAATGCAGATGCCACAGTTCCTTCCCCAGAGATTTGGATTCAGTTATGCTAAATGGAGCCCAAGAATCTGCATTTCAAACAAAGTGGCCTGGTAATCCTGATGCAGGTGGTCAAGCCTACAGACTTGCTTAGATAAGTTGGTTCTCAGAAAGGGAACTTCCTTAGTGGAAGCTGCAGGTACTTAAAAATGTGTCAAGTCAGGCAACTGGTATGCTTCTAAAAGCCCCCTCTTCAGCCCTGTAGACAGTGTGGAGATGCTGGGGAGACCATGGATGCCAGGGAGGCCAGGGGCTCGCTTGCCCTTGAGACACAACAGCCCAGGGCTCGTGCATTTTCTCCTCACCCCTGCTCACTGTTTCTGCCTCAAATACGGCCATGTGACAAAGCTGTGGGTGGGATAGAGAGACTGCCATGCATACCTTGACGGCTTTCTTTATTGTGTGAGCTGTATAAGGATCTTTTTTTTTTTATATAAAGATTTTATTTATTTATTTGACAGAGATACAGCGAGAGAGGGAACACAAGCAGGGGGTTGGGGGAGGGAGAAGCAGGCTTCCCGCAGAGCAGGGAGCCCGATGCGGGGCTCCATCCCAGGACCCTGGGATCATGACCTGAGCCGAAGGCAGACGCTTAACGACCGAGCCACTCAGGCGCCCCTGTATGAGGATCTTAAACAGAACATTCTCGGATGAGGACAAGTACTTGGTATCAGCAGGTTGCGATTCCTAAATTTCTGGTTTTAAGAAGTTGAACCTTCGAGCTACACTTTCACATTAAATACATCTCATTTGGGGAGTTATGTTGAAGGAAGTGTAGTCCCTTGTTTTCTGGAGTGTTGTTATTTGTACTGCACTTTCTGTCTGGGGATCTTCAAGTGCTTTTTTTAAAAAAAACTTATTTTTAAAATTTAAATTCAATTAATTAACATATAGTGTATTACTAGTTTCAGAGGTAGAGTTTAGTGATTCATCAGTTACATATAATACCCAGTGCTCATTCCATCACGTGCCCTCCTTAATGCCCATCACCCAGTTACATTTCCCCACCTACCTCCCCTCCAGCAACATTCAGTTTGTTTCCTAGAGTTAAGAGTTTCTTATGGTTTTTCTCCCTCTCTGATTTCGTCTAATTGCTTTTTTTTTTAAGATTTTATTTATTTATTTATTTGACAGAGAGAGAGAGAGACACAGCAAGAGAGGGAACACAAGCAGGGGGAGTGGGAAAGGGAGAAGCAGGCTTCCCACGGAGCAGGGAGTCTGCTTCGCCCTCTGACCCTCCCCCCTCTCATGTGCTCTCTCTCATTCTCTCTCTCTCAAATAAAAAAAAAAAAATTAAAGTACTTGGTTTCAGTCAAGGTGGAGTTTGTAAATGGTTGAAGGATATGTGCTTATATGATAAGAGCCTGAATCTTTCTCTACTAGCTTGTACAACGTGCCATTAAAACCTAGAGTGGACACTCATGCATTCCTTGGCATTCTGAGGCTGGATAGAAGAATTCGGTCATTTGGACCAGTATGCACTCCGAACAGGTTCAGAATCCTGACCCAATGATAGTGAATTATAGCAAGGGCAAACACAGTTTAAATAGTGACATAACTTACACTTGGATATATCTAAGAAACCTACTTGTGTATTAAATAAAAATAATAAATAGTAACTTAAAAACCAACCATTCTAAGAAGACATTAAGTGTTTACCTGTGGACATCAGATGATTTATGATGTACAAAGCACTTTCCCATATGTTCTAATCTGATACACCCTCCTGTCTTTGCTGGTTCCAGGCTTAGGACAGAGATTGGATGGGGAAAACTTGACATATGGCTTCTAACAACATGGCTAAGGCCTTTGATAGATAGGAGATAGGAACTCATTGTAGCTGACTGGTCCTCTGTCCTATTTCTGTGTTATGTTTCAAACGAAATTGTCCTTTCTTTTCAGATGCTTAATTGGTTGTGTATATGTAGAGTGTGTGTGTGTGTGTGTGTGTTTAGTGGGGAAACAAAGACCAGACTAGGAGGGGGCAAATGCATGAAGGATAAATTCTACATGCTTTTATTCTTGCTTTACTTTTCTCCTTCTCTGATCCTTGGGGGTGGGGTTCTGCATATTCTTTTGGCTTCAAGATGTGTTGATATTTGAGAGAGGAACAAAAGTGTTTATTCTTCAGAGTTAAAAAAAAAAAAAGCCCTCAGCAAGTATGCATTCTGTTCCACTTGGTCTTGTACGTCTTTTGCCAGTGAGATGAGCTTTATATTTCTCCCCCTGGTGAAACATCTCCACATCTCCTGATCGACATTCCTCCACTCATGTGCTTCATAAACTAGCAGGGAGGGTGCCATTGTAATACTTGACCATATAAGGGGAAGAGAGGCCCCGCCGTGATGTGGTTTTGCCCGCATGTCAGAACAGTATATACACTCGAGGCCTTTTAAGGGAACGTGGTGCGTGCAGGGAAAACATCCCCAGGCAGCCCATCCATTTTCTTCGCTACTGCAGTCTCGGTCCCTGCAAGCTGTGTGTCACTTGGAAGCATAAATCACAGAGGGTTGCTGGCGCTGAGCTTGAGGGAGGAAGCCTCAGAGGACCAGGCTTGCTGCCTTGAGCTGTTGGCATCTTAGTTTTCACTAAAAGCCCGTCTTACAACTTGGCCTTCTGACTTGTAGTGAGAACCTCACCACAAACGCACCTTGGCGTTCATTTGCCCAGCCCCCTCCTGGTTATAAATAGTTATGATGGCTGCAGCGAGGTGATCATGGTCTCCTGAAGATTCCAGATGCATCTCATCTGGCTGTGGTGTTCGACTTGGTACCGTGGGCGGTCTCGAGTCCGGAGAGAGCTGGCTTTGAACCACAGGGCTCTCTCTTCCTAGCTCTGAGATCTTGGACAAGTTACATAACCTCTCTGAGCCCCCAAAGTCTTCCTCCAAAAATGGGGACCATAAATGGGATTAAATTCACTCTAAAGTGGTTAGCACAGTACTTGGCACATAGTAAATGCTTACTAAATGTATAGTTTTGCTCTTTGCAGCAAGTGTTTCCATGATTCCCGCTGCTCTGATCCTGTACTCTTTATGAACGGATTTTCTTTATAGTCCAAACACACCCAGAAGGACTCTTAGAGACCCCGAGGAATGTCTTGGCACAATTCATTGTGTAGAAAGTGGATTCTGCAATCAGGCAGGTCAGGGCCTGAATCCCTGCCCGGCCACTTACCAGTTTACAGCATTTTGGATGAACTGCTTCATCTCTTGGTACCTCAGTTTTGCAGTCTGTAGTCTGGTGATAATGGTTGTTCAAAGCGAGGCGTTTGGGTTGCCAGGGGTGGAAATGAATCACGTCAGAGCAAAGACAAAGGGTTTATTGCAAACCTGTAGAGATTCCATGGAAATAACCTGTGGTTCTCAGGGCGCCTCCGTGCCCCCGCTGAGTGACACAGTGACTCTTGGGCTCTCTCAGGTCTGGTGCGGGACAGTCTCCCCGGTGGACACCGCCGTCTTGCCTTCAGACCACCCCTGTATTGGGGCCTCTGGGCTGGAGCACTTTCCCTGGATGGGCAATAAGGACTCGAGCCTCGGGAGGATTATAATAAAGCTGACCTGGGGGGGGGGGTGGCCAGGAGGTGTCAATGCATCAATGTGGGGACGCACCCAGCACAGTGCCTGGTACTAGGTCGATACCCACCAAATGTAAGTTATGCTCCTTTGCCTCTCCCTTCCTCCAGAGTAAATAGCCCCTCCCAGAGCTAGAGCACCAAAAAGGGAGGAGAGGAAAGAGCACTAGTGTCAACTCTGGGTTGACATCCGAAGGGAAAGAGACAGCTAAGTTGGGGAAGAGGGAAAAGGAGGGGCTTCGAAGGGCAAAGGGGCTTCTACCTATAGGTACAGAAGGTTGTCTCCTCTGGCGACAGCTAATTCTACATCACTCCCTTCTTTGAGTTCCACCTTCTTGAGCTTTATTTCCCAGTAAACACAACAAAAGTCCTGCATGACAGGTCAAAATGAGTGTGTGCCCTTTGAATGCCCACTCTTCTGTTCTGGCCAGTCCAGCCTCAGCCTTGTAGGCAAATCATCCAGGCCAGGGGGACCTGGAGGAGACCCTTAGGGAAGCCTGTGTGTGACCTTCCTCGAGGCCCCCGCACCTTCAGGCAGAGCCCTGGTCCCACCCACCGCTTTCTACCCAGCACCCAGGGAACCCCACGGTGATTTCATTAACAAACCTGCATCGGGTGGGATTTCCCTCTTTTTCTTGGTAAGGTCGGGGGTTCTCAAAGTGTTTTTCTATTCATAAGCATAGCCCAATGCCAAGTTGAGCTATGAGTCCCCTCTGCCAGGGCTCCCAAGATCATAGCCCTTGCAGCTCACACGCAGCACCTCCCCAGGAGACAATCTGGCCAGTCTGCATGGCTGGTGAGGAGTGGAGTGGTGGCAGCTTTTATTACTATTCCAAGTTCTGAGATGTGGAAACCCTAGATAAGAAAGAATAAGTGCTGGCCTGTGAGGGTCACAGAATTAAAAGCATTAAGAGCTGCGCTTTGAACCCAGGCTTGGCAGAATTCAAAGCCGGTGTGATACTTATAGAGTAAGTAAGAGTCTCCTACAAATAAGAAACACTACTTGCTAGAAGGATAGACACCTGGGCCTTAAGCAAGACCTCTACTTCATGATATCCTAGCAGGGTGGCCTGGAAATTTGTATCTTTAATAAGTACTCCAGGTGACTGTTATTATTAAGAAAATGTAGGAAGCACTAGCCTCTTTGGAGAAGCTGAGTAGTTCAGCATGAGCAGCCCAGCAAACGTGGAGGGAAACTTGTCCAAGCTTGGGTGCTAGGTTAGGCTTTAAGGACAGTTATCTGGGCTCCTATAGGCGTCACCTTCCTGCACGTTTATAAACGTTCACATCACACGGAGTCCTTTTGCTACTTCCATGTGGATTGAAAATGCATGTTTGGTTTCATGAGGATAAACCTCCCCCCCCCCCCACAACTGTCCTATTTCATCCAGCTAGACAATCTGTTACAAGTGAATAATCATTTCTTTTTCTGACCCTTGGAACGTTGCCTTGAGATTTTCAGAGAAACTCAGTTGGCAGCCTAGTGCTAGGTGAGTGTGTTGGGCATACGTGTATCCAGATCTGGTTCTCCAGATGGGCATAATTAACTGCACTGGGTATTGGCCGAGGTAACGTGAGCTAGCTGAGAGAATTTGGGATGGAATGTTCAGAAATAATTTGTAGGACCTTCTGACAATGAGTATGGAATAGGCAGAATGTTGTGGGCATAGAGTGTAAGACAAGATGAAGCATTGTCCCTGAAACCTTATTGTTGAGGAAACTAACTATGGTTCTGATGAGTTATACCACTCTCCCTTACCCCCAACACACACACACACACTCATACACACAGTACGCATGCATACACATCAACGTACACACACATGTCCACTCATCCATACACGCTCACACACACACACACACACAAGCACACACATACACACACGTGCCCACGTGCCCCAGGGTCATGTCATCCCTCCTTAGCATTCTCAACCCTGAGCCCCAGGCCTTCAGTCTTCGTGGACTTAAAGTTACAGATCTGAAAACAATTATTAGCTCCCAAATCAAGAAAACTGCCACATCAACATGATTAACTGCCTAGTTTAATGTGTATGAAATGCAACATATTGTCACCCTGTCATCAAATTCAGTATCCAAGAAACCATTCCAATGCTTGAAAATCATTTGTACAGTGTATCTTCTCATTTTGAAAGGATTCCTGAGTGTGCATGATCAATGAGAAATGATTGTCAATAGTTAATTAAAGGAGTGACTTGTTGCCTCATCATTTCAAAAACAAAATTAGAAAAATCCTTTCAAGATTCTTTTGGAGCAAAAAGAGGATTTCTCTATGAGATGTGGATGTATTTTAATATGTTTGGTATGATATGGGGTGAGGCCTCATACACTCATGTACGCTCCCAGAGTTCCCAACCACCAAATGCTATCGAGCAGGCCATATGGTTGGAGAAAAAGAAAATATGCCATTCAAAGCTGTGTCTTCAACTATTCCAAGACTGTGAAAGACTTTTAGATCTACTCTCAGTCACATGATCATTGAGAAGGATATGATCTACCCCTCTCCCCCAGCCCCGCTACACCAGGAATGTGGTTAAGGGACTTAACAGCAGTTGCTTCTAGGATGCCTAAATTCAGGTGAGGTTGATGGACATTCTGCATACAGTTGCACAGGATGTACACTGTGTAAGGATACCACAATCTAAGGGAGCAGTGTTCATATTGAGGATACCTACATTTGAATATAAATTATGACAGTGTTTTAGCAGATGGCATGAAAGTGCTCTTTTCTAAGAAAAGCAGGGTGCTATCACACTTTTGACAGCTGGAAATGATTGGATTTTAAAGAGGGTGTGCTTTTAAGCAAAAAGGCATTTCTTGGGCTATAGCTTTGGGCTGACAAAGAGACTGGTGCTCCTACTGCTCCATTCATCTTTGTCATCCCTTCACTGTAGGTTGTGGGATCTTGACCTAAAGAGAATTGCTCCTTTCATACAAGATTGTACCCATGCAGTGGTTTCAGTGCCTAGAAGCCATCCTGTCTTCTCTTGACACTACCCTTTCTCTGTGATGAAGTTTCTTCTAAGCCCCCAGTGGCCTTCGTACAGAATGGATCCACACACATAATAAATATTCCCGTGACTTGAACTCTGAGAAGGGGGACAAGGTAGTTGAGTGGCTTTCTTATTTCCCTGGGGAGTCTCTGCTTTTCCAATTAATTTCATGAACTGTGTGTTCTCGCCAACCTATTTTGGTCTCCATTCCCCAGAGATGACTAGGAAGAGGCTCTCTGAGGGAGAGTTCATCTCACCTATGGCCGGCACTGTATGGGTCACCCTGAACGCAAGCAGCTGCTTTTCCTTCTTCCTTCCTCTTCCCCCACTGGCTCCCTGGGGACTGAACCCCAGGACCAGACAGCTCAGGGGAAGAGCACATGACTCACTCAGATACCACAGAGCCCTGCTGTCAACCACACCTACTAGTCATGCCCCAGCTGCCCCTCTCTGCTGAGCTCAGAGCTTCTTGCAATCCAGGACCTAGAGGAGGAGTGTCTCTGCTTCCCTGGATGCTTTTCCAAGTTCTCGTCTCTCAGGCCTCTTTGGGAAAGGCATCTTGCTGCGAATCCTTGATGTGACTTAAGACTATTTGACATGTTCCTTCTCCCTTACTCTTCCAAAGTGTTCAATGAGAGTAAGTTCTTTTGAAGGGCACCCTTGCGACAGTCATGTAAGGAATATATTTCTTGGTTCATCCAACAGATGCTAAATGAAACGTCAGCCCCATGAGGTGCTCCTTGTAAATAGGAGAAATGGGTATCCTACTCTCTCTTTGAAGTTTTACAGTATAATAAGCCTTTAGTTCTGAGAAATCCCACAAAAGGAAAGAGAGGCCAGTTCTACCATAATCTACCTGTTCACAATAAACTTAGAGTACTGGACTTGGTAAACTAACAGATGCTTGATTAGAAGTAATCAGTCTCTTTTCACCCAACCCTTTGTATGCCATTCCCTTTGGAAATTCATCTGCCACAACTTAATCTTATCCTGAGCTTTCAATGGTCTCATGCACTTGCTTCCATTGGTATTTGAAAGACTTGGTTTTGGAATGTAAATTACATTTTATATCCATCTAAGAGGAGTCTGTGTGCTGCCCTCATGACTCTTCTGAAGGTCACGGCTCCTGCCAGATAGCCCTGTCCACCCAGCTCTGTCTCGGAGTCTCTGGATTCCAGGAATGAATCTGAGGGTGGGGTAATGCTAGCTCTATGTTACTCGACCCGGGGTACTGTCCTGTTCCTTATGTTTCCCCTCTCTGCTGCCCACACCTGTATGAATAGTTCCTGTATTCAACACTCCTCAAATGACTTAGCATAAGTGGGTCAACAATTCCTGTTGGGACTCCGACTGATACAAAGAGTATCAGCACCTAAGTGAATTATGTGTGCAAGGATGTGAGTGGTGCTTCCAGGAGGTGCTAGCAGAACACTAAGTGGATATGGCGGGAGGATGAGGGCGGAGCCAGAAGCATTAGCTGTCGAGCTTACAATGCTAGTAGATCTTGCACCGCTTTGGGTGTTTGGGGCTTCCCAAACATCACCCCCATTTAGTCCTCTCTGAGCAAGGAGTTTGACTGTTTTCCCATTTCACAGGTGCAAGAGCTGGGCTTGTTGAGTTTCAGAAAGTTAGCCGTGGTCACAGGGCCAAGAAGGGTGGAGCTGGTTGGGGACTCAGGCAGTCATAATTCAGAGCCCATCCTCTCATCCCTGCAAAGGTGTTTGGACCTGATCCCATAGGCAGTGCATGCCTGCCTACCTTTGCTGTCCACTCAGCTTTACCCTGTGCCTTGAAACTCATTTCCTGCAAAAGGACATCAACTTTTTCAATAGTTTCTTTCTTCACAACCATGTCTCATTAAACCAAAAAAGTTTTTAAAGACAAGTTAATGTTAGAGCAGAAGTCACATGGCATAGACTTGCCTTATACTTATTGGCAAAATTAAACTCACTGCTGAGTAAAGGATGGATATCCTGGAAAGATAAAAGCATTCTTGAATACGGGGTACTTGTTAGGTGGGTGGCTGCCTATGTTTCCCGTGATGAATGCTTATTTTCGCAAAGCCCATTTAGAAAGAGCTGCCTGATGACTTGTTCTGGCTTCCCAGGAAACAGCAACCTGGCTCATCTATTAGGCCACAGGTCAGAGTTCCCCATGAAATAAAACACCAGAGGAATGACTTGTGTGGTCTGTTGTATTCCAAAACCAGCATGGGCAGCTGCCCCTCACATTCCCAGAGGGAACCCCACCAAATCTAAAGGTCTTTGTGTCTCTGGCAGGCATCTCCTCCCAGAATTTTCAGTGCTTTGGTCTAGAAGGTTCTTTTCCTTCTGTCAAAGAACCAAGAATTAACTCCCTAAACTGAGCTAAAAATGACAGTCTCTATTAAGAACCAGATGCAGAACTGGAATTCTTCTCTGTAATGTTGATGGATGGGTTAGCAAGAGAAAAGGGAGGGGGGAAATGCTTATACTACACAGAGTATAAGCACCATCTCTTAATTAAGAAGGAAGGAAGGAAGGAAGAAAGGGAGGAAAGAAGGGAGGAGGGAAGGGAGGAGGGAAAGAGAGAAGGTCGGCTGGTTTTGAGTTCTATCCATGCAAGTGGAAAGCCCTGGCTAAGAATCTTGGGAAATGCCCAGGCCAATTAATTATGGCAGGCTACAGCTAGTGTACATGGACTTGCTCTCTGCCTTCAAAGGCATAGCTATGGGACAAGGAAGATCTTCCTAGTTCCTCTGTGCTCTGGTTGCACTGGCAGGTTCTGGATGGTTCTCTGAACCCGATGGTATAGGGGCTCTTTATTTATTTATTTATTTTTAAAGATTTGATTTATTTATTTGAGACAGAGAGAATGAGAGCGAGAGAGCACATGAGAGGGGAGAGGGTCAGAGGGAGAAGCAGGCTCCCTGCTGAGCAGGGAGCCCAATACAGGACTCGATCCCGGGACTCCAGGATCATGACCTGAGCCGAAAGCAGTCGCTTAACCAACTGAGCCACCCAGGCGCCCTAGGGGCTCTTCATTTAGTTATTTATTCCCATTAATTCTTCAGAGTTGCGAATGTCTGAAACCTATTATTAGAAGTAGGAATGATATCCCACTAGGTTTTCAATTTGAACTAGTGAGGGAGAAATAGTAATTGGAATACTAGGGATCTAAGATAATATTCCAAGACAGAAATACACACTTAACTTCTTCCTTGTGTGTGGTTTTTGTTGTTGTTGTTGTTTGTTTGTTTTTGTTTGTTTGTTTTTACAATCTATGCATTGAGGCCCTTGAATCACAGCTGTTTATTTGCCAGTGTATAAACAAACCACAGTTTGTCAAGTCCCCTACTGATGGACCATTAAGTTGCTTCTGGCTTAGCTCTTTCTCTCTCTCATCAACAGTGCTGTAATAGACATCCTTGAACCATGTGTCCTTGTGCACACTTATACCAGTTTCTCTAAAATAGATACCAAGAGGTGGGCTTGCTGGGTCATAGAGTATGATTAATTCCACTTAAGATTTCTCAAGTTACCCTGTAAAGTGAGTGTACTAATTTACAATTCTGCCACCAGTGTTTGGGTTTCCATTTTCCTATGACATTCCCACCAACACTTGGTATTATTAGATTTTTTATTTTTTCTTTTTTTACATGATGAGTATGACATTATGTCTGACTGTGTTTAAATTTTCATTCCCGTGATTTACTTTTTATTTTCATGTTGGCCAATTAATCTTCCTTTCTTGTGAATTGCTTAGGTCAGTTGAGTTTTTCATATTGGTTTACAGGGTTTCTTTATTTAGGTTGGTTACTAATCCTTCAGTTTTATGTCTTGCAAATATCTTATCACAGTCTGTGGCTTATCTCCTTATTTTGGTGTTTTTGACTAATAGAAATTTTTACAAATTTTGATGCAATTAAATTTATCAATCTTTTCCTTATATTTAGACCCAACGTGTGGAATATTCTGCTCATTCTTCTTTTCCTTCCCCCTTTCATATTACCTATGGGTATGAATTGCCAAAACTCTTTTGCCAAATTTAGGCTGAAAAGATATAAATTAATCATTTTAGGGTCAAACTTAGGCCATAGAACACTGAGGACAAACACTGAGGTCCCTGTGGCATGCTGAAACTGAATCCAGCATAAAACACCAGAGCAAGGAACAGGTGTCTGCTTTGGGAAAACTCCTAATGCCTTCCTATTTCAATGTTTATCTCTGCTCATGGCATTATCCACAGAATGGCGATGCAGTATTATACTGATACTAGTTTACCCTGGGCTTTGTTCTCCCTTTGGAATGAGCACCCATTTACAGTCAGTGTGTATTTATTTCATGTCCAAAGCCCAGATGTCCCTTCTCTCATGTTTTACGACATAGTATCAGTAAGATTTGTATAGTACCCTCCAGGAAAAGATGTTAATTGAATCCAGAAGAGAAAAGAAAGAAAGAAAAGGTTTTAAGAAAGAGAAGAAGTTTTGTTTGCTGAGATAAATTATCTCCTGGGCTTGAAATGTCATATCATTTTTTTTTTTTTTTTTTTTTTATACTTTATTTTTATTTTTTTATTTTTTAAAGATTTTATTTATTTATTTGACAGAGAGAGACATAGCGAGAGAGGGAACACAAGCAGGGGGAGGGGGAGAGGGAGAAGCAGACTCCCCGCCGAGCAGGGAGCCTGATGTGGGACTCGATCCCGGGACTCCAGGATCATGACCTGAGCCGAAGGCAGTCGCTTAACCGACTGAGCCACCCAGGCGCCCTGTCATATCATTTCTTATTACTATTTGTCTGTTGGAGTGAGTGAGTTGATTCTAAATCTTCCAAGTGTATTATATAGGCATTTTTCAAAAGGCTTCAGTAAGGTGTCTACATAACCAAAAATTGAAAGGAAAACAAAAAGACAAGAAGATAATTCACTTTTTGCTGTTGGGGGAGCAATCTTATGGGAATCTGAAGGACCGCTGACAATTGTCTCTTTATCCCTCAGCTTAGCTGGAACTCTTGGGGCTTAAAATTCACCAGCCCTAGTCTTTCAACAATTTTTCTTCTTTGAAAGTAATTAGAACCAGAAAGAGTTTACATCAAAGTGCTTAAGCATCAAGATTGTAAACAGACACTTGTTAATTCCCAGACATAGGGTTCCAGATAATTTCCTAGCTTAGGAGAGTAAACCTGTGATTGTTTCAGTTTTACATATTTTTCTCTTAGATCTTTGGTCAATTTCCCAAAGCCAAAATGTTTTTCTTTTAAATGATGTCAAGATCCTCAGAAATATGCCTGCCTTATGTTTCCTAACAAAATTTAAAATCTAATAAAAAAGGATCCTATTTTTCTGCCATAACACTTACCTAAAATGAAAGTGCAGAAGCTTCTAGATAAAGCAGCAAGGCCCAACCTTTGTTTTACAGTTGATCAAAATCTAGAAGTTTGAAGGGAACATGAGACATGCAGTTATCTTTTGTTTTTTCCTGTAAATATTCTTTAAATGGAATGTCCATTTCCCTTTGAATTAAGTGAAAAATCCAATACAAAGGACGGTGGTCAAGTGGTAACTCTGTGGGGCATTTTTGAGTTGTTAGAGCCCTTTCTTTTTGTTATATACTATCTTACTTGATCTTTACAACCTCCCTGATAGGACAGGCAAAGAAGGTATTATTTAATATGTACGTTTTGAGGTCTAGACCAAGCTGAGATATTACAGGGATCAGGAAAAGCAGCTCTTTGCTCAAGTTTACATATATGGGTGAAAAACTTTTGTGATCATTTTATTGTGACAGCCTCCCATTTTATATTTATTTTACTTGAAAGTGTGAGTTGCTCCATCCAAAAGGTGAGTTTAAAAGTAGACTTTAATGCCTGTGTGTTTAAGCCCTCCTCCCACAAGGGCCTTTAACCAATAGCTCTAAGTGAGAGTTTGAAAGACCAGCAAGCTTGTCACAGATCAGGACAACTCTGAGGCAAGGCTTACCATCCAGGGTCCCAAGGAAGTCTCTGGCTGAAGCTATCCTCTGCACAGTTGTGCCTGAGATCACACTATTGCTTGGCTTCCTCCCCTTCTCTGTCCTACTTCCCCAGCCCTTACCCATCTCTCCTTGATAAATCTCTAGTAGAGGAATCTTTGTCTCAGGGCCTGCCTCTAGGGACCCCATCTAAAACACCTAGATTGCTAGTACTCATTCCCTAGATCTCAGGTCAAATGTCACTTCTTAGGAATTCCTAACTATCTGAAGTTCTCCTTGCACTCCAACTGCTGAGAGTCTTTCCTTCACAGAACATTCCAATAACAATTTTATATGTGTTGGTTAGTCTTGGACCATTAGCCACATATGGCAGGGGCCATGTGTGTTTGACTTATCATTGTATCCCCAATGCTTGGCATCGTAGCTCAAGAACAATCATTAGTTTATTAAATGAAAAAAAAAAAAAAAAAAGAGTCGACTTTAAGATGGCTATTAGAAAAAAAGGCCAAGCTAAATTTTGCCTAATTAATTTTTGTGAGTTGAGTAGGCTGCCTTAGAAATGCTTTTTTTTTTTTTTAAGATTTTTTTAATTTATTTGCGAGAGAGAGAATGAGAGAGAGAGAGCATGAGAGGGAGGAGGGCCAGAGGGAGAAGCAGACTCCGAGCTGAGCAGGGAGCCCGATGTGGGACTCGATCCCGGGACTCCAGGATCATGACCTGAGCCGAAGGCAGTCGCTTAACCAACTGAGCCACCCAGGCGCCCCCCTTAGAAATGCTTTTAAAGTGCAAACTCACACAAGCCTTTTACCTGAGAGCAGCTCCAGTCAGCAGTGCCAGACATCAAAGAAGGGGTCTGGGAGTGAACTCATCGATGCGAAAATACTGATGGGCTAATTCGAGGGCAGTTTTGTGAAATGTCTGCTAGACATTAACCAGCATATCCAGAATGCTATAAAACTCCATCTTCAGTAGTTTATTTCATGGGATTATGTAAACATAGCCAATTCAAACGTGTACTTAGTCATAAATACCCCTGGGTTTTTTTTTGTTTTTTTTTTTTATAAATGTTTGTTGAAGTATAAGGTATATAAAGAAAAGGACAACTCTTAAGTCACTCAAGGACTTTTCACAAAGGGCACATTCCCATGTAACTAACATCTAGATCAAGTAACAAAACAGCACTCCGGAAGCTCCTTGTTCTCTATTTCTATTACTACTTCTTCCTTCCCTCCCTCCCCAGAGGTAACCGCTGCCCTGACTTCTGTCACCAATGATTATCACAAATGTTACCACAGTCAAGTTAATTTTTTTGAGCACCTTCCATCCTATTTTCAATAGTGGCTGTGCCAATTTATATTCCCATCAGTAGTGCACAAGGATTCACTTCTCTCCACATCCTTGCCAGCTCTTATCTATTGTCTTTTTAATAACAGCCATTCTAACAGGTGTGAGGTGATATCTCATTGTGGTTTTCATTTGCATTTCCCTGATAATTAGTAATATTGAGCATCTTTTCATATATCTGTTGGCCATTTGTATGCGTTCTTCAGAAAAATGTCTCTTCAGATCCTTCACCCATTTTTGTTTTTTATTGGATTGTTTGTTTTCTTTTTTTTTTAAAGATTTTTTTTTTTAAAGATTTTATTTATTTATTTGAGAGAATGAGAGAGAGAGAGAGCTTGAGGGGGGGAGGGTCAGAGGGAGAAGCAGACTCCCCGCTGAGCAGGGAGCCCAATGTGGGACTCGATCCTGGGACTCCAGGATCATGACCTGAGCCGAAGGCAGTCGCTTAACCAACTGAGCCACCCAGGTGCCCTAGATTGACTCTTTTAATAACAAGTAAGGAGATATCTTAACCTCGTTAGATGTAGGTACAATCTCTCAATATATCTGCAGTCTTTTTTATTTTTATTTATTTTTATTTTTTTAAAGATTTTATTTATTTATTTGAGAGAGAGAGAATGAGAGGGAGGAGGGTCAGAGGGAGAAGCAGACTCCCCACCGAGCAGGGAGCCCGATGCGGGACTCGATCCTGGGACTCCAGGATCATGACCTGAGCCGAAGGCAGTCGCCCAACCGACTGAGCCACCCAGGCGCTCGGATTGTTTGTTTTCTTGTTATTGAGTTGTAAGAGTTCCTTACATATTTTGGATATTAACCCCTTATTGGATATAAGGTTTGCAAATATTTTCTCCTGTTTCGTGGGTTGTCTTTTCATTTTGTTGGTAGTTTCCTTTGCTATGTAGTAACTTTTTGGTTTAAATTGTCCCACTTGTTTATTTTTGCTTTTGTTGCCTGTGCTTTTAGGATCCTACCCCAAAAATAATTGCCTAGACCAATGTCAGTGATTAGTTTTCTACTTTGAATTATGTGTAAATTGAATCATACAGTTTATATTCCTCTGTGCTGACTTCTTTAACTCTGTGTTATATTTATGTGATGCATTCATGTCTTTCTGTGTAGTGGTAGCTTGTTCATGTTTTTCTCTTCTATGCTACTCCTTTATGTAAATATGTCACATAAATAAATATGCCACAGTCAGTACTGATTTGCATTCCTTTAGCAATACACGAATTCCCTATTTTCACCAGCACTTGGCAATACCACTCTTTTCAGCTAGTCTTATGGGTGTGTAGTCTTATCTCATTGTGGTTTTAATTTGCAGTAACATAATCTTTACTGATACTGAGCATCTTTTCATATGCTAATTAGTCAATTGAATATCCTCTTTTATTAAGTGCCTGTTTAAGACTTTTGCCCAAGACTTTTAAAAAAGGTTATCTGCCTTATCTGCCTTTTTTACTGATGTATATGAGGCTTTTTTTAAAAATTTTTTTATTCTTATGTTAATCCCCATACATTACATCATTAGTTTTAGATGTAGTGTTCCATGATTCATTGTTTGTGCATAATACCCAGTGCTCCATGCAGAATGTGCCCTCCTCAATACCCATCACCAGGCTAACCCATCGAGAGAGCACAAGCAGGGGGAGTGGCAGGCAGAGGGAGAGGGAGAAGCAGGCTTCCCACTGAGCAGGGAGCCTGATGTGAGGCTCCATCCCAGCACCCTGGGATCATGACCTGAGCCGAAGGCAGACACTTAACCAACTGAGCCACCCAGGCGCCCTGTATAAGAGTTTTAAAATACCAACTGCATGTAAGTCTTTTGTTGGATATATGTGATACAAATCTCATTTATTCTGTGCTATTGGGGGCTTTTAAAAATGGGGCTAAGAGTTCGGTGTGTAGAAAATAGAGTCATGAGCCCTGCTTGGCTTTCAAGAAAGTGGACATTTGAAGATAAATCAAAAGAAGAGGAACCTGGATCTTGTTCTCTTTAAGTCTACTGCAGGTTTGTTGAAGTAGGATTCCAAGAGTAGCTGGGTATGCTTCATATGCTTGATATAACCAATCATTTTTTTATTTGGCTCACATGCTAAAAGAGAGTCATTAATCATTGATATTCCAGTAGAGTATATCACACATAATGATGTAGTACTTTATAATTAGGTTAATAGATATTTGAATAGCAATTGTGACCATGCATTGTGCTGGAAGCACAAAGATGGATATGTCAGCCCCCCTTAATTTGGTGAGCTTTTAGGGTATGGTTAGGATGCTTTTGTATCTGTTATCTTGTTTGATCACATGAGGGAAGGGTGATGGCCAGACTGGTAAAATAGAAAAATGTATTCTGCTCTTCACACCTTTGATTTTCAGTTAGTCATTGCCCTAAATCTATGAGATCTCTACTTCCAAGAAATGCCTTTGTCTCATCCTGATAATCCCACTAATTAACATCTTATGAAATTCTCTTTCTCAAAATGACGAATTTGAATAAAACACATGGTGGGGCACCTGGGTGGCTCAGTTGGCTCAGTTGGTTAAGCGTCTGACTCTTGATTTTGGCTCAGGTCATGATCTTAGGGTTGTGAGACTGAGCCTCGTGTGGGGCTCAACGCTCAGCACAGAGTCTGCTTGGGATTCTCTCTCTCCCTCTCCCCCTGTCCCTCTCCCCATTCACTTTCTCTCAAATAAGTGAATAAATAATCTTTTAAAGTAAATAAATAAATAAAACATGCAGAAATGACTTAGTTATATTTTTAGGAAACTACAAGAAAAAAAGACCACAAAAATTAGAGATACTTTGCCCCCTGCTATCCAATAACACCCTTAAATAATAGATATTAGTCAACTGAAATGATACAGAATTTATTAAGGGCAAATCTGACAAGGTGCTATATTATCCTAAACATTGAAGAGCTATAGAAGTATATAAGATGTAGTTCCTGCCTCAAAGAACTTCTTTTCTTTTTTCTTTCTTTTTTTTTTTTTTAAAGATTTTATTTATTTATTTGAGAGAGAGAGAATGAGAGAAAGCACATGAGAGGGGGTAGGGTCAGAGGGAGAAGCAGGCTCCCTGCCGAGCAGGGAGCCCAATGCGGGACTCGATCCAGGGACTCCAGGATCATGACCTGAGCCGAAGGCAGTCGTTTAACCAACTGAGCCACCCAGGCGCCCACTGCCTCAAAGAACTTCTAATGCTGGTAGTGATAGTAGTGTGTATCTGTGTGTGGAAGAAAAGTGTTAAGGATGTGACAACATCAGCAATGACAACGTAAACACTATACCAAGTGAGAGGAAACGTAGCAGGAAGGGTTACTATGGATTGATTGTAATGATGAGGAAGGGTTATATTGATTAAGATAATGGAGCTGCTACTATAGACAATATTCTCAGTCATCAAAAGTTAAAAACAGGTGTTCCTGATTGGTGGTGGATTCTGCTCCAAATGGCAATTTAGAGACGTGGATCCTTCCATACTGTGGGTCTACCATCTTCAATGTATAGCTTCCGGGTTTGCTCGGCTTGTCCACTGTAAGCTGGCAGAAGGCGAAAGAACGTGGAGGATGGGAAAGTTTAATAGCCAGATCTGCAAAGGGTGTATGTCATTTCCACTCAAGTTCCATTGGCTGGAACTCCACCATGTGGCCACAGCTAACTGGGAGGGAGGTTGGGAAGTATAGTCCAGCTGAGTGTCCAGGAGAAGAGATGGGTTTGTTGGTCACCTAGCAGCCTTTGGCCACAGTCTTCATGGTGGCAGGACATTTAAGATAGGTCTTGAAGCAACATGAAGGATTTTTTTTTTTAAGATTTTATTTATTCATTTATTTGAGAGAGAGAGAGAGAGCACAGGAGAGGGGGAAGAGTCAGAGGGAGAAGCAGACTCCCCGCCGAGCAGGGAGCCCGATGCGGGACTTGATCCCGGGACTCCAGGATCATGACCTGAGCCGAAGGCAGTCGCTTAACCAACTGAGCCACCCAGGCGCCCCAACATGAAGGATTTTGACAGAGATTGGAAAGGATTAATCCAGGTAAAATGAAAAGCATAAAGAAGGACTAGGGAGTAGCCAACAATAGCAAAAATGAAAGAGCAAATTTGAAAAATAAGAGATTGTCCAGTTATTAGGAGTTTGTAGTGACTTTCATGAGAGAAACTGTTGGAAAGATAAGTTGAGGCTGTTTCCAACCCAGAGCCACATTTTTAGAAGTTTAAAAATCACACTGAGCGGTTTGCATCCACCATGGTTCTTTTTGTTTCTTGTTTGTTTGTTTGTTTGTTTGTTTTTAAAGGTTTACTTATTTGAGACAGAGAGAGAGCACGAGGAGGAGAGGGGCAGAGAGAAAGGGAGAGAAAATCTTAAGCAGACTCCATGCTGGGTGTGGAGCCCTACACAGGGCTCAATCTCAGGACCCTGAGATCACAACTTGAGCTGGAACCAAGAGTCAAAGACTTAACTGACTGCACCACCCAGGCGCCCCTGTTTTTGTTTTTTTAACTACCAGAACTCAACTCCCACTTGCAGGAAAATTGTGGTTGAGACTGATTTTCTTTCTTTTTCTTCATACTCTGGTCTTTCCTAGGAAGTGAGTTCTTATGTTTGTCTCCAACACATGGTGGCGGCGGTCAAGAGGGGTGAAGACCCTCAGCATGAGCAGCTTCATTTTAAGCTTTCAGAAAATCTCCAGGGGGGTTCCTGCCAAAAACCAGCCTAGAGCATGGTATCTGCTGAATGCAGTGTTTGGGATGGATCCCAAGTTCAGTAGAGGGAGACGGGAGGGGAATTCCTTTCTGACTCTAGGGCACAATCAACTCATGCTCAGGATCCCGGAATTTAATTACCCATATTGTTATCTTAGCTTGCATAGCTACAACTGTGGCTTATAGTTATAGAAGTATCCGGTCCTTTAAAATCCAGCCTCAGCCCTCAGCCTGGTGACCTCCTGACAGTGATTAATTGGGAAGGGTGGGAGCAAGGGAAATCCTTTCTCCTCCCTTCAGATCTGCCAACTTGGCTTTGAACCTACAAGAATGTTTTAGCTAGAAAATATATGTCCCCAAACTCTCTACCCTTTTTCTTACCCTTACATCTACTCCATGTTGCACATTCTATTTGGTAATCATATGCTTTCATATTTGCTAAATTAATTTTGACCTAGGCTTTCTATGTGCTGACTCTGGGAAGCTTCTGTATGAATTATTCCTCCTTCCTTCAGCTTCTGACTATGAAATTAATGGCTATGAAAATTTACCTTTGATCTACAGTTTGGGGAGGATTTACTTCATTGTTCCTACCAGGATATAAATATGATTGTATATCTTTCTTAGCCCATTAAAACAACAACAACAACAGAACCTTTGATGTAATACCCGAACATCTAAAAAGTGCTTCTTTTCAAAGCAAACTTGAAAGAGATTTAGCACACAATTTTTCAAGATCCTGAACACATCAGTTATATTTGGATATTATGGAAAGAAAGGTGTTCACTTTCCTGTAGCAAGAGTTTCTAGATATTTTTTTTCTTTAGCTGGCCCAAAACAAACCTAAGGAAATCATTATTACATTGTGTCCTTTGTCCTCTGTGCACCTTTCTTCTCTTCTTCACCAAGATACCCTCACTGGTTCCTTTCTCTGGCTACCTCCTGCACTTACAGCCTTTGAAAAACTAAATCTTGCTGGTGGCAGACATTTGGTGTTTTTGCTTTTTGGTTGCTTGCCTATGGGAAAGATGAAACTCTTTAGGTCAATGGTACAGTATCAGATCATTCCCCAACATATTCTGAGTTCTACGTACCTCTTAGAACATTTGGGAAGACAACATGATATAGGGAAATGGAACATAAGCAGAAATTAAGCAGACTTGGGTCCAAATTCTAGCTTTGCCTCTTACCTCTGTGAAACCTTGAACAAAACACTTGACCTCTCTGATCCTCTGAGCCTGAATTGTGACAGCACCAATTAGTTTTAGCTGTTCTTGAAGTTTATCTACGTGGAACAATACAATGTATATTTTCTTGTTCCCAGTTTCTTTTACTTGATACAATGTTTGTGAGATTCATCCAAGTTGTTGCATGTAGCAATAGTTTGTTCCATGAAATTTATGGTGGTGCATTATATATCACAAATCATCTGTCCATTCTACTCAGTGGACACCTGGTTTGTTCAGTTCTTATGAATTGTGATTCTATGATCATTTTTGTAAAATCTTGTGTATATATTCTGTTGAGTAATGTCACACACTGGGTTCCCCAGGTAGCAGCCCTGAGAGAGATTTGCTTGCAAGAAGTTTATTCCTTTCTGCCATCAAGACCAAAGTTGTCTTTAAAATCAGTACCTATGAGGGAGTGAGGAAGGGGAATAGGACACCGAGAGAAGCTGGATTGCAGTGCAGTCACAGCGAAGGCCTCAGCCAACTTATGGGGAGCTCTAGAGCTGAAATGGCTCCACAGAGTTGTGCCAAATAGGTGCAAGGAGGCTAGACCTTTATACATCCCTCATTTACCAGTCATTGGATGTGGATTGACCCAGGAAAGGAAGCATGATTTTGAGTGTGACATCTCTCTTTGGCAGAGAGTGGAGGCCATGTCTGTGAGCTATTACCCATCAACATTTCTGGGAGCTGGTAGAATGAGTTTTCCAATCCTAAAAGTCCTTGCGTGTGTGTGGGTGGGTGGGGCAGTGAAGCTGAGCTGTCCACTACATGTCATTAGTAATTTCTAGGAGTTGAATTGCTGGGTCATAGGATATGTGTATATTCATCTTTAGTAGATATTGTCAAACAATATTCCAATGTGCTTATACCTAAACTCCTTCTTAATTTAGATTCTGAGATCCCCAAGTGGGATCTTACCATGAAGATAAAGGAACATTTATAGAAGGGAAACATAAAAGTGAGAATATCCTCTACATTAATTCAATATTTTCTATATTATGGGGAAAGCAAACTGAGAACCACTGGAATAGATTATTTATCATTTTCTACCTTATGGCTTTTAATATCCTGAAAACTGTCAACACTGTCCAGAATGTTCTGAAATCTAGTTATGGAATTAATAAATTCTAAAGACTTCCTTCTGTGCTGAGAAAAGAAAGAAGAGATATATGAATTGACTGTTGCCTTGAATTTCATTTTTCAGAGTGGCCAAATCAATGAAGGTCCCTGTATATGAGACCCCAGTGGGATGGAGATTCTTCTCCAATCTGATGGACTCGGGACGGTGCTCTCTGTGTGGAGAAGAGAGCTTTGGCACTGGTAGGTTTTGCTGGGGTGACATCACTGGGGAGGGCGGCTGTGGCTGCAGCCCTGTGTGACCCCAGTTTGGAGACCTGTGATCCCACAGTGAACCAAAGGCTATGTATGGGAAGAGATAATTAGAGGGAAAAAATGAGAGAAACCTGATGGGATATGTGCTATGATACACTCATCTCTTCTGTCCATGTTTTTCTCTTTTTTTTTTTAAATCAATTTTTGGATCATATGGTAATTCTATTTTTAATTTTCTGATTAACCTCCACACTGTTGTCCAAAGTGGCTGCACCAGTTTGCATTCCCAGTAGCAGTGCGTGAGGGTTCCCCTTCCTCCACATCCTCACCAACACCTGTTGTTTCTTGTGTTCTTGATTTTAGCCATTCTGACAGGTGTAAGGTGACATCTCATTGTGGTTTTGATTTGCATTTTTCTGATGATAGTGATGTTGAGTATCCTTTCATGTGTCTGTTGGCCATCTGTATGTCTTCTTTGGGAAAATGTCTATTCAGGTCTTCTGCCCATTTTTAAATCAGATTGTTTGGGGTTTTTTGGTGTTGAGTTGCATAAGTTCTTTATATGTTTTGGATATTAACCCCTTATCAAATATATTATTTGTAAATATCTTCTCCCATTCAGTAGGCTGCCTTTCTCGTTTTATTGATGGTTGCCTTTCCTGTGCAAAAGCTTTTTATTTTGATGTAGTCTCAATAGCTTATTTTTGCTTTTGTTTCCCTTGCATTAGGAGACATATCTAGAAAAATGTTGCTGTGACCAATGTCAGAGAAATTACTGCCTGTTTTCTCTTCTAGGATTTTTATGGTTTCAGGTCTCACACTTAGGTCTTTAACCCATTTGGAGTTTACTTTTGTGTATGGTGGGTATTTACCCTAAGAAGATGAAAACACTAATTTGAAAAGATCTATGCACCTCTATGTTCATTGCAGCATTATTTACAATAGCCAAGACATGAAAGCAACCTAAGTGTCCATTGACAGATGAACAGATAAGGAAGATGTGTGTGTGTGTGTGTGTGTGTGTGTGTGTGTGTGTGATGGAATATTACACAGCCATAAAAAGGATGAGATTGTTCCATTTGCAACAACATGGATAGACTGAGAGAGCATTATGCCAAGTGAAATGTCAGACTGAGAAACATAAATACTATATGATTTCATTCTTATGTGGAATCTAAAACACAATCGCTTCTTGGCCTTTTGGCTAAGATCAAGTGTGGAATCTAAAAAACAAAACAAATGAATAAAAAAAACAAAAAGCAAAATCACCAAGTGTCTATCCATAGATGAATGGGTAAAGAAAATGTGGAATATATATATAGTGGAATATTACTCAGCCATAAAAAGAATGAGATCTTGCCATCTTGCAACATGGATGGACCCAGAGTACTGTATAATTTCACTCATATGTGGAATTTAACAAACAAAACAAATGAATAAAGAAAAAGACAAAAAAACCAGACTCTTAAATACAAAGAAAAAACTGGTGGTTGCCAGAAGGGGAAGGGGATGTAGAGGGATGGGCAAAGTAAGTGAAGGGGAGTGGAGGATTCAGGCTTCCAGTTATAGAATGAATAAGTCATGGAAATGAAAGGCACAGCATAGGAAATATAGTCAATAGTATTATGATGGTGTTGTATGGTGATAGATTCTATCTACACTTGTGGTGAGCATAGCATAACATATAGAGAAGTTGAATCACTATGTTCTGTACCTGAAACTAATGTAACATTGTGTGTCAACTGTACTCAAATAAAAAATATTTTAAAATTTCCATTTCTTTACAAAATTTTCTATTATGGCAATTTAGAAAATTTTATGAGAGTAGAGAGAATATCATTGAATTCCCACCTGCTTATCACCTAGTTTCAATCATCATCAACTCATGGTCAATCTTGCTTTATCTCTACCTTCATCTCCAAGGTGAGCTCTCCTCTCTGATTAGTGTGAAACAGTCCCTAGTGTGAACCTTTAAGTATAAAGGCTGTTGAGAAAAAATATGTAATACCACAGTACTATTATCACACCTAAAATGTTAAAAATTCATTTCTTTTTTTCAGTATTTTGAAGATATTACTTCATTGTCTTCTGGCTTGCATACTTTCCAAGAAAAGTGCTTCAGTTCTTGTCTCTGTTCCTCTGTGTTTAAACTCTTCCCAACCCCTACCTCTGGCTGCCCTCAATATTTTCTTTTTATGTTTTGGTTTTAATAGTTTAACTATAATATATCTAGGTTTTTTTTTTTTTTTTTTTTAACCTTGCTTGGGGTTTGAGGGATTCTTGGATCTATTGCTTATTGTCTTTCATTAATTTTAGAAAATTCTCAGTCATCATCTTTTTAAATATTTCTCCTTCCCCATTCTCTCTCTCTTCTTCTGAGATTCTGATTACACGTGTGTTAGATGATTTGTGACCATATGTTGTCTCAGAGCTCTTTACACATACTGTTTGGTTTTGTTTACTTTTTTTTTTTTCTTTTGTGTTTCAGTTTAGATAGTTTCTATTGTCATTATCTTTAAGTCATTGATTCTTTCCTTAGCTGTGTCCAATCTTCTGATGAGCCTAGTGAAGGAATTCTTCATCCCTGGTATTGTTTTTTATTTCCAGCATTTCTCTTTGACTCTATAATTTTCATCTTGGTGAGAAAACTCCCCATCTGTTTAATATGTTGCTTACCTTTTCCATTAGATCATTTAACATATCAAACATAGTTATTCCAAACTCCCTGCCTGTTATTTCTAATATCTGATTTACTTCTGAACCTGGTATCTCTTTATTGAGAGATAAAGCAGTGGTTTAGTCTTTCTTGCTTTTTGTGTATCTCATAATTTATCATTGAATACTGGACAGAATGTATATAAGAACAGTAGAGACGCAGGTAAACAATATTTTTTATTTTTTTTTTCAGGTAAAAAATATTTATACACAGAAATGGGCATACCTCTTCTTTTATCAGGCCATTACTGTGCAAGGTTAAATTAATCTAATCAGGAGTTGAGCTGGGTTTGGATTTTATTGTTTCTATTATAATTTTTAGTGTTGCATAGGGTTCAAATTCTTCCAGAAGTGGGATATTTTTACTGTGTGCCAAAAGCAAAGATGGGGTGCTGGAGGATATTTTTCAGTGTTTCTGTTTCATCTGCAGCTTTCAACAGTGCCCACATGTCTGTGATATAAGATAGACCTCTGTTGTCAGGTGCTTGACCCTTCTCTAGTGGCAGCAGATCTCTGCTTAGTACTGGAGTAAGATGCTGGGTCCAAAAAGTTTTCCTACCCTTTCTCCAAGGGCAGAGGGTTTTCACTTCAATCCTTATTCCAGTAACAGTGGATTTTTGCATGGGTTCTTGGGATGAGAAAGTTTGCAACTCATATATCCAAAAGTTTAAGCCTTTTGTTTCCTGTAAAAGAAAGGTCTGGAGACCTGGAAGGGCTTCATGCTTGTCTCTCAGTAGCTGATCATTGCTGCATGCCAACACTATCAGGTCTCCTTCTCTGTCTCCCATCTTTTTTGTGAGCACCCAGTGAAGGTTTGTGGGAAATAACTTGGAAATGTGTCCCTTGTATCTGGGACTCCTAGAAATTTAAACCAACATGATAGGCATTCTTGGCCTTTAAGCATTTTTGAAACTCTTAAGTGACTTCTTATTTTTCACTTTTATAGAAGCATCCTCTTTTTTCTGTGATCTGCCAAAGGAGAGATGGTTTTGTGTCCTGTTTCTTCTTGAAGGGGCTTGTCACTTTTATGGGATTCACTTGCTTTATTGCCTTATGACCTCATATTTCTAATGAGTTCAAGAAAAGTTATGATTTTGTAGGTTTCCTGGCCTTTTCTTATTACTGGGGTAGGAGTGACATTCTCTTATAGATGTCCACATCCTAAACAGAAATGCAGAAGTGGAGCTCCAAAAGTAATTTCTTAATAATTTCTCCTATTCTCACCCCTTCCTTAATAGTTTTTTTCTGATTGGGATCTAACAGATCTTACTTTATAACTGGTTGATATCTCTTAAGTATCTTTTAATCTGCATATCTCCCTTTCACATGTTCTCTTTCTAATTTATTAATTGAAGAAACTGGTTCAAAGCTTTTTAACAGCTTTGATTTTAATGTTGATATCCTATTTTTCTTCCTAATTTCTTTGGTGCTTATATAAAGAGAGGTCTTTTCTCTCTTTTGCAACCACCTTAGCACATTCTAGTATTAATTACAACATTTTCTTTTCTAAAAACTCTGTAATCTCTTGTGATTTTTAAAAGGTATACAGTCATATAATCTGTGACTAAAAGACTTTTTATGTTTCCTTTTCTATTATTTTTACCCTTTATGTCATATTCTTATTGCATTAGGTACAGTCTTCAGAATTATATTAAATAATAATTGTGATAATTCATGATTTTAATGGAAATGGATTTAACATTTTACCATCTGTTTTGGTGATTGCTTTTTAAAATTTTTTGAAAAGATTTTATTTATTTATTTGGGGGGGAGGGACAAAGGAGAAGGGAGAGAGAGAATCTCAAGCAGACTCTGTGCTGAGTGCAGAGCCCTATGACCCTGAGATCATGACCTGAGTGGAAATCAAGAGTCAGATGATCAACTGACTGAGCCACCCAGGCACCCCGGTGATTGCTTTTTAATGTTGGTAAAATCTCTATCAGGTCTATGTAGATATTTTTTTCCTATTTTCATTTTACTTAGCACCTTGTAGAAACAGCTGCTGGCTTTATCAGGTGTCCTTTCAGAATCTAGTGATATACGAATACTTTTTTCTCTTTTATTATGAATGTAATGAAATACCATGATTGATTTGCTGATATCAAACCATCCTTGAATTCCTGAGAATAAGTCCTATTTGGTCATGCTTAAACAGATTGCAGTAAAACCACTTGACCTGGTTATAACGACAGCATTTCAGGATGTGCTGGGATTCCTGAAGAAATTTCGTTCTGGGTAATTTTCTTCTCTTATCCATGCTAGTGGCATTACTGTTAATGATCTGGGAGTGATGGTGTACATTTTTGTTTCCTTGGGAAGGGAGAGACCATATCAAGCTCTCTCAAGTGCTACTGTTTAGACTCAAAATGTGTGGCTGGTAGTTGTGCTTAGGTCAGTCCAAGCTGTGATGCCTTCTCTAACAACACAAATCTAGCAACTGGAATGGAAACTGGCAAGCCCAGGTTATCCCTCCCTTTGTCTTTATAAGCATTTATTGAGCACTTACAACATACCATATATTTACAGGCTTTAACTTTGCAGGATAAAATATTACATGCATGAGCCATATTATACCCTTAGTAACAAATATTTACTTACTTCAATTTAATAAACATTTATCCAGTACTGACAGAGTATAAGGCACTGTACTGCATGGTATTTAGAATACAAAATGCTTATGACCATACCCTTAAGAAACTCAAGATCTTTGAGTACATCATTAGAAAGATGCACAGATTACTAGATGACTGTTCTGCAATGCAGAAACCTTAAATTTCTACAAGAGAGGAAGAGAAAAAATGCTGTGGGAGATGAGAAAATGCTTTGGGACTAGAGGTTCAAAGCAGACTTCAGGAAAGGGATGGAAGCTGGGCTGGTTGTTAAAGAATGGGAAGGATTTGTATACATAGAGATGAAAGGACCAGGCCTTGCCAGATGGAGGGAGCAATGCCAAGAAAGAAGTAGAGGCTGGAGAGCAGGGGACATGTGTTGCAAGTAGCCAGTTGTTCAGTTTGTCTAAAGCAGTGTTTTCCAAATATGAATCAAGACTCATTTGAGGTCAGGAAATTAATAAAATGTCGTGACAGCTTTTGGAAAAAAAAAAATGAATAGACTAGAAACCTCTTAGAATGCATTGCGTTTAGTAAAGGTAAATATTATTCTGAGAAATATGTCTATATAAATACACACATAAGTATCTATGTGTACACTAGGTCTCATTGTAAAGTGTGCTTATTGTGGGTCATGGCCAAAAATGTCTGAAAAAGACTGGCTGTAGCAGAAGTCAGCACACTTTTTTTGTAAAGTGTTGGATAGTAAATACTTTGGGTTTTGCAGACGAAGACAATACATACTGTCTCCTTCACACTCAGCTCTGCCACCGTAGCATAAATGCGGCCATGGGTAATACATCAGTGCATGAGAATGGCTGTTTCAATAAAAATTTATTTACAAAAATAGACTGAAGTCCGAATTTGTCCTGTGGGCTGAAGTTCACTAACCTCTGACATCTAGGGTAGGGTAGAGGAGGGGTTATCAAGAAGCGGTGCCAGAAATCCAAGTGAGGAGGGGACAATTTCATGGGCCTGGCTTAGACACGGGTACATGATTCAACGGGAACTAGGGAACCATGGTCTGCACCGGAGGGAGGTCTGCTAACAGATACATTTCAGCAAACTTGGCTCTCAGTGATGCTGATTGCAATTTGTAGGCTGGCCTAGGAGGGAACTTTAAAAGTCTCTCACTGTTATACTTGTTTATCATGTTCCTTTTAAGGAGCACAAGGACTCCTTTGTCAGGTTCAGGTGACATTTGCCTCATGAGCCTGATTTGACAGAGGAAGCTCCTGAGCCCAAGAAGGAGTTGAGTGACTCACCCAGGGCCCCAGGGCTTGGAAAAGGTCCCCACTTGAATTACATTACAGTTGAACTAAAAGCCTGGTCTCCTGCCCTACACTGTGAGCTGTTTTCCACCATGCTGACCAGTCATTCTGATGAAAGCAAAGACTAATTCCATCTTGCAGGCACCCAACAGTAAGGGACTGTTAGAGGGCCTGGGGAGTGGGACCACTCCGCCTTATAAGGGGAAAGTAGTTTCATTCTGCTCTTACAGATTTTATTAATGCCAGTTTCTGAGTAGCCCTGAGCTGGTATGTCAGAATTGCCTGGGAAACTTGCTAAAAATACATATATTCTATCCTACTCTTACTTGGAGTCTCTGGAAGGGTGGAACCTGAGGATCTGCATTTTAAATAAGTGTCCTTATATGATTTTTTTTTAAAGATTTTATTTATTTATTTGACAGAGAGAGACAGGGAGAGAGAGAACACAAGCAGGTTAAGTGGGAGAGGGAGAAGCAGGCTTCCCGCCGAGCAGGGAGCCTGATATGGGGCTCGATCCCAGGACCCTGGGATCATGACCTGAGCCGAAGGCAGACGCCTAATGACTGAGCTGCCCAGGCACCCCCTTGTATGATTTTTTTTTAAAGATTTATTTATTTATTAGAAGTGTGTGCGTGCAAGCAAGTGTGGGAAGGGGCAAAGGGAGAGGGAGAGAGAAGCTTTAGCAGATGCCTCACTGAGCTTGGAGCCCGATGCGGGGCTTGATCTCATGACCCTGAGATGGTGACTCAAGCCGAAACCAAGAATCAGATGCTCAACCGCCTGTGCTACCCAGGGCCCCCCTTATGTGATTTTGATGTGCAGTCAGGAGTAAGAAATATTGCTCTAGTGAAAACCAGTATTTTTTTTTGTCCAGGTTGGTAGAAAGAGTATCCTTGAGGTGCCATGGTCCAGGAAGTCTAGAGGCCCAAAAATGTGAGGCTGATGAGTACCTGCCAAGAAGGACTCTTACCTGCCAGTTACAACAAGCCTTGTGGCCTCTCTGACCCTGAGTTCCAATCTGTAAAAGTCAGTTGATCACAGGAACCCCCTATCTACCCTGAGATACGGTTTTCAGAAGCAAGTGATCTAAGGGAGGAGAAAGTGGACAGATGGAAAGGTTTTAGATCTGCAACTGGGGAGGTGCTCCAAAAATGTACCCAAGCTTTCTTGAGCGGAGGCCTTTTCCTGTGTCCCTGGGGAATGGAGCTGTGTACCAACTAGGAATGCATCGTTTGGTGCCAAGAAAGCTTGAAAATATGGATCTGACTCAGGCTCAAGAATGTCAAGCTTTTTTTTCCAAGACGAGCAAGATATATCGTGAGTGGAAGTTTCCCTTGCCAGCTCCTTGAGCTCCTAGAACTTTCCAAAGTAACAAGCCGGTGATAGGATCAGAGTTCAGGCTTCTCTCCTATGGAGAGGTCCGGGTCCTGGACAGTAGGAAACCTGTATTTCTGGCTCTGTCAGAGAGCCAAAGTCCCTTAAGAAGCCAGATCACCTTTTGTGCTGGGACCAGGTATTCACCCACCTGCTGGGAAGAGCCTTGGAAAACTCCTTTACAGAGAGAAAGAAGAACGTTTTATAAATTCTCAGATGTAAAGAGAAGAAAACTGTTCTTCTAAATGGCATTCTGGCTACTTTTCTAAAGTTCCAAATTTGAAGGAATCTGGACTTGTCCCCATACACAAAAGGGGATACATGAAACAACCAAACCTGAGATCTATAAAACCAAAAATTTTGAAGTTTTGTTTTGTTTTTTGTTTTGGCATTGGTTGATGTTCTTCTGGTTTCCATCACTGACAGCAGTTTTCTAAGAAGTCATACCATTTTGGGAATGTATGAATTGTCACAGCCCAAAGCTTCTTCCTTTACAAGTGACACTGAAGAGTTGTTGTGTTTGGGAAAGCCTGGATGAGCTCTAAACTTGAACATCACTTCGAGTATTACTATTACTTTGATCACATATTCTTAAAAAGCTAATGTCAATAGCCATACAAATTTGTTGAATAAAATCAAGCAATACAACAATGTGTATTGTTTCCAAGAAAGTGCTCTCTGTTGAGTTTTCCACAATAATAACAATAATCACTTTGAGTGAGCCTTAGTATGTGCCAGGGCATTGCTAAACCTTCTGTATGCGTCCCTCTCTCTCTGAAGATTTGGAATTGAATCCAGGTCTCCTGGCACCAACATGACTTGTCCATCATTGTCACACCAACTTTTTCCACTGTGAACTTTGGAGTACAGCCTGGTGCTCTTGAAGTAGGCTATTTTTACATCTTCCCAGTTTCCAGCACAAAAGGGAGAAACCTAGCCTACGTGTGCATTCCGTGTCACAAGTAATTTCAAATGTTTGAGATTGGTTAGATCCCTCTGCTTGCTGTGCAGAAATCCTAAATGTCCTGAGAACAGGGGCCATGACTATTTTGTTTAGCTCTATTTCTTTGATATATGGCAGGTCTTGAGTCTTTGCAGGAGGGATGGAAGGATAGAAGGAGGGATGGTGGAATGGAAGGAAGTTAAGGTAGGAAGAGGAAATGAAGGAGGAAGGCTCGAAAGATGGGTGGAAAGCGGACAGATAGAAGGAAAGAAATAAGGAAGAAACAAGAATTTCCATTTTGGTATTTCTTCTTTGCCTTATTAGTAGTTATATTTTTGGCAGTTTTGAGTGGATATATATCTGGAGATCTGGGCACTTCTATCCCAAGATTTGGGAGGGTTTATAAAGACAAAACCACACAAATATAGAGCAGTTGGAAGGGAGAGGGGAGGGATATTATGAATTATAGTAAAATCAGAGTTATATAAAATCTAAAACTAAGGTTTTGATATTTTCAGTCATCATGTAATTATCAGCACAAATTAATAGCTAACAAAGTGCTTCTAGGAAGACTCCTTATCAAAACCTGTGTTAATGAATAGATTTTAAATGTTAAGTACTGTTAAGTATTTGCAATTTATTTTATTTACCTGTTTATTTCTTGTGTGTGTGGTTGCTGACAATTACCTGTAAAGAGCCACATGTTCAGTGGTGGGCCAGGTTCTAGCTTTAGTGATCTTTTGTATGTACTAAATTTTTACAGGCTTCCACACAGACATTCTCTGCTGTATAGTCTCATGGTTTATATTGTTGACTTATTCTCCAGTTGCTTTATGAAAGGACATTTTATTTCCCCTAATAGTTATATAATTTATAACATTTTCAAGGCCATGCTTTCTCCTTTGTTTATGTTTCACACATGACCTAGGTACATCCTAACTCAAGATTGGGTTCACAGTATTGCTATTGATCAAATCTTGCATAGATTTAACCGTCCCTTATTTATACAGTGATTTTACTTAATAGTTTACATTTTTAAAAAGGTAAAATAAAGGAACACTTTAGTCCATTCCCTATCTAGATGATCACAAACTCTACATTTGGCTGTTTCCACGTCGGTTCAGTCTCTAGGGCAGAGAAAGAGGCCTGTGGACATGTGAATTTCAGATTATTGAGGTTCTACCATGTTTCCTTCTCCTATTCAGGGCCAACTTGTGTAAATCTGTCTGGGTAGCAGATGTGATGTGAGAAGGCCGTGGTGACAGGATTATCAGTGCTGGGAGAGCGGTTTCTCTGCCGGGCTAGTTGGGACAGGCTGTGCGCACATGTGCAGTTCAATCTAAGCTAGGCCAGAGCGCCGAGGCGCCATGATTGACATCCCCAACAGCCTCCTCGTAAAGACCGAAAACCAAAACTCCCTTCTGGACCCTGCACAAACTCTCTACCCTTGTGCTGGGACACAGAGCTCCACCTGGAGTGGGAAGAATGTCTCCATCACATAAAATCCTGTTCTTGGGGTCTCCCCGGTTCCAGTCACATTGACCCTTCAGTTCATCCCCCAGGCTGTTGAAAAGTGGCGAGGGAGGGTGAATGTGATGCCTGAGTGTGGAGCAGAAACAAAGGAGTGGGCCTCGGAGGCTGTGTCCACACTTACCAGGGCACTCTGGGACCGAGAATCCTGGGAAGTCACGGTCCGTAGCTAAGGGTTTCTTTGTCCACAGTGTCTACTAAGGGACTTCTAACAAGGGGGCCCATCCCTTGGTATTTAAGATGCAGCTCCTAAAATGGTGCTTGGAGGCTTCCCCACCTGCTCTCTACTAGTTGCTAGATGACCCCATGAGAACAAAGTGTAATGACTATGGAGTGACAGGTCCTCAGCCTTGTAGTGCAGACCGTAAACCACCAGAATGACTTCCAGTTCAGCTTATGACCTGTCAAGGGGCAGTTCTCAGGGAGTCGTGTTGTTTTCGTCAGTGCTGGTGACAAAGAAACAGGGTGGGACATAAGAGTTAGGAGGTCCCACTGTCCCTTATCTTCCTATGCTGTTGTGCTCACAAGGGAGAGTTATGTCAGCTGGCTGGCCACCATATTTTTAATGCTCTCACCTCCTCCGGGGTGGATGGCTTGACTGCCTTGGGGCACGTGTTAATGAAATCGTGCTAATACGTCTGATTTATTGAGTACCTCCTCAGTGATAGATACCATGCTTAGGGCCTCCTATACATTATTTCACAGAGACTTCTCCACAATGAAGTGAATTAGGGACCATAAGGGCCCCTCATTTTCCAGATAAAGTCATTGAGGCTTAGGGAAGAAGGTCAAGCCAATGGTCTAGGTAACACTGGCAGAGTCAGGATTCAAACCCAATCTCACTGGCTCCCCAGCACCCTACTGCCCCCGGTTCAGGCCAGGAAGAAGGGTCATTTCCTCCTCTGTGGTTACGCTTTCAGATGGGGATGGAGTGTACGCCGGGGGACTTGGGAGAATGGGTGTCATGTGAACAGCACCGGACCAGGAGTTGACAGATCTGGCTCCAATCTTGACTCCCCCTCTATGTGGTTGGACCACCTTACGCAGATTGCTTCACTTCTCTGGGCCTCAGTTTCCTCATTTATAAGATGAATATTCAGTGGGATGATCTGTAACATTTTTTTTCAATGTAACATTCCAGGTGGCTTCTCGCTATCTAGCTACTTTTAGTGAGGAGTGAATCCAGTAAATTAAATCAAGCTACATACTAAAGTTTCGCTCAGTCATTAATTTATTCACTCAACGAATATTTACTGCACACCTTCTATGAGCCAGGGCCAGGAGAGAGTGATGAGTAATTTCAGACACAGTCCTTTCCCTCATGGAGCTTATTGGGTGTTGCCATGGTCAGGATATTAGCCAAATGCCCTGCAGGATATTTGTGTCAAACACTTTCATCATGATCATCGTCATCATCATCATAATCATTATCATCATGAAATTTATTGCCACATAGTATTATTCATTGGGATTCATGTTGACCACAGCCCTGGATGAGCTACTTTGGTCAGTTACTGCCATCCTACCTTTCTGAGCTGACAGCTGGCTCTTATACACAGGATATATATATCCTGACCTGCTTATATACAGAATAAATTTGTTCTCCAGTTGATGAAAATTTTAGGGCATTTGTTTTTAAAAAGCATTTATTTGTAAGCATGGAAAAGTGGCGATTTTTCCATGAGCCTTGCTTTTTGGCAAGATTTAAAAAGCTGAACGTAAGCGATTTGAGACATGAAGAAACAAAACTCCAAAACCAACCTGTCACAATTCTATAGCATGTTTTCAAATCTCAGAATCACCTGCAATGGGTGTCTCCCAATTTTCCCTTCTAACTCTACTATTATAAAAAAGACAAATCCTTGTCTTGAGTGGATGAAAAGAGGACGGGGAGAATTTCACCGCCAACTAGTGGAAACTGCGTTTGTAAATGGAAGGATGAATTGATCTGAGAAGAGAAGCAAAGGGAAATCAGCAACTTTTCCTGACCGTCTTGTGTGCGAAGGAAGAAGTGCGCATTTGTGACCCCCATCTTCAGGAGGGTTGCCTTGGCTCCGGTCACCTGGGGCATTTTCTCTGTCGTCCTGCAGCCCCCAAGGACCACCGTGGTTCCTGGGCTTGCTGGTAGTAACGAAGTCCATCTGTGTCAGAGCCAAACTGCCCAGGTTTGAATCTTGTTTTCACCACTTCATTGCTGTGTGACCTCATACAAATGGTCTAACTATAGTCTCTTCTTTGTAAAAAGGAGCTATGCTGTTGTGTAAATTGGATAAAGGAATACAACGGGTGTATGAGATACTGAGTCTAGTGTCTGGTACCTTGCTGTTATCCTTCTAAGAATGGAATTTATCTCACTTTGTAATCCTCCCCCGAGAGCAAGTGCATATACCTCCTGTCACTTCTGGTTCCGGGAATGGTGATGCTACCATATGTGCTGAACATGCACGAATCCTAAAAACCATCAGGGACTGACTGGAGTGAGCAGCCCTTCTTTTTAGATGACCACCGATCCTGGGATGCCGGGGACTGAGAGGTTTTCTGGGGGGTGGGACATTTGCTGCTATAATCGGGAAGGTCCCAGGCAAACTGGGACGAGTTGGTTACCCCAAAGTTGGCAAAACCCTCGCAAGCTTTCCAGACAAAAAGGGCAGGGAGAGACCATAATCCTGATGCTGGTTCCAGCAAGAGCTACCCACCCCAAGCAGGGCCTGTGGCATCCACTGAACTAGAGACCAGAGGCCACTTTCATTTAGCACCAAATTTGGACAAAAAGAGGAAGAGGCCTAATTTGCTACTCCTAAGCAATCTGCCCCTAACATGGACCTATTTTGATTATTCTTCTCCGAAAGCAGTGGCCCTTAACCCCCGCTGCCCATGAGAATCACTTGAGGAACTTTAAAAAAAAATACCGATGCCCGTTCCCCATTGCCAAAAAAATCTCATTTTAATGGTCAGGAATGAGGCCTGTGCATTGGTATTTGGTATTTTTTATAAGTTCTTTAGGCGATTCTAATGCACAGCCTGGATTGAGAATCATAACCCCTGTTCCAGCTTGGGCCCTGCAAAAGGTGCACAATAATGTCTATTTTCCTAATTGACAAGTTCAGATGTTCCTGATCTGAGTCTCAGCTGAGATGACTTGATCTGTTAAGAACTTGTGTCATGTTTTATTGAGTTGATTTGCCCATGCTGGGATTTCCATTCGAAGAAAATCCCTTTGAGACTGAGTACGCTCTTTATTTCCCCCTTATCTTTCATGAGGCCACTAAACTTACTGGTGTACTTCCTAGCTGAAAGTCATATGGTTTTAAAACTTGAGAAAATTCAAAGCCGAATTTGGGTGGAGGGGAAGATAGGGATATTTCTGATGAGAAAAAAAATTGACCCTCTTTTTTGTACCTATTTTTGCTGGAGTCATGGTGGGAAAGAGCTGAGTGCCCTCTTTCTGGTATCCGGGTGGGAATGGCAGCTTCTCTAGGCTTTAGGCTGGGCTGGCCTGGATGAAGGAAGGCAAGGTGAAGGGTACTTTTGGGCTTTGAGAATATGGCTAAAAGCTCCTGGCAAGGTCCCCAACCAGGTGGCCAGGGTACCAGAGGAAGCAAGCTTCAAAAATTGTACTGGTATTATTCAATGCTAAAAAGAAATGAGCTATCAAGCCATGAAAATTCATGGAGGAACCTTAAATGCATATTACTAAGTGAAAGAAGCCAGACTGCAAAGATTCCATACTGTGTGAGTCCAACTATATGGTAGTCTGGAAAAGGCATAACTATGAAGATGGCAAAAATATTAGTAGTTTGCCATATTTGTCCAAGTCATTGACTGTACACCAAGAGTGAACCCTAGCATAAACTATGGACTTCGGGTGATAATCATGTGTCAGTGTAGGTTCAACAGTTATAACAAATGTCCCACTCTGCTGGGGAATGTTGATAGTGGGGGAAGTTGTATTTGTGTGAGGATAGGGAGTATAGGGGACTCCCCGTACTTTTCATTCCATTTTGCTGTGAAGCTAAAGGTAGGCTACACAATGAGCTTCCCCAGCCGCCCCCAAGGCCAATGTTGACAGCTCAGCTGCACACCTTCCCCATCCTCAACTCCTGTGAGTTACTAAAACCTTACAGGACATTCCTGATTCTAATCTCAAGACTTGTGAGACCCCGGGGGGGGCCGGGGGGGGGGGTCATATTCAGTCTCTATGCTCTAAAAAGCTGTTACTCAGAGGAAGAAATGGGATGATTGATAGGTTCAAAGTTTATCACCTGTTCATAAGTGGTAGCGATCCCTTTAATATCCCAACTAGCTCTTTGGTAAATGGAAATGAATGGCTTCAAATGTGAATTTCTACCCACCACCGAAAATGTCTTATAATGAAAAAACACATGTTTCTTCTGGAAATAGGGCAGAAGAAGAAGAAAACACCTGTGATTCTACCATTTCAGAGCTAACTATTGTTAGTGGTTAGGTGGTCCTCCTGTTGTTTACCTGTGCACACATATATATACATATCTACATATCTTTTGCTATAAAAGTATACTGAATATACTTCCTTGGTAAACTGATTTGTTCCATTTATGAAAACATCTAGACAAGCTTTTGGATGGATTTTCCACAATTATCCTGATGTTTAACGATTAGCATTTATTTTTCCAATTTTCCTCTCTTCTCTTAGCTATTTTAGTAAATGTTGTTTTGGTAAAGGTTAAAAAAAATAGAATAGCTGGGTCCAAAGCTGGGTGATACTTTAAGACTATTGATTATTTTTGCCAAATTATGCTATCAAACTGTACACATTTATACTAATACTTACTGGTACTGGTATTCTTCTTCCCCTAACTGACCTTTGCTAATTTGGCAGTCTCCAAATATTATCCCATTTTATGGATTTGACCACAGTGAGACTGAACATTTGTTCCAATGTTTTTAACTATTAATATTTTTCTCTTGAAAAATTGCTCATTTGTGCCGTTCTGCACAGTTTTCTATTGGGGTTTTTTCTTTCTCATTGACTCATAAAATATTTATAAACATGAAGTGTATTAGCCATGTAATATATAATGTGAACAGCTCTCCCCTCTGTTTTTACTGTTTATGGTGGGGTTTCAGAAAACCATTTTATACCTTTGTGTTTTCTGCATTTCTTGTTTAATTTACCTATCACTGATATGGCATTATAGTTCATTTGCTTTAAAGAATTATTAAAAAGAAGGTTGTATCCCCCAAACCCTCTCCAAAGCATACTATGAGCATCCAGGGGAAACGTGTAAATGCAACATCATCAGTGTCTCTATCCCCACCTCAGAAAGCTGTAAAGAGCACAATTTTATTAGATCATTATGGGCCCTTATGAATTTTGGCAGATGTTTAACTTGTAGGCAAATATATCCAAAGCCAACTCACAATCTACTGTGAAGTTGGCGACAAAGGGCGAGATTTTTTTTTTTTAAGTCCTGCTAAAAGAACTTACGTCTCTTCTACCACTAAATTATGACATCTTATTTCACAGAGTTAATAGCATCTAATGGTTCTATCTCCAGGTAATGTAATCCAGCTGGAAATGCAAAGGTATGTGAAGCCCATGTTTTAAAACAGAAGAGTATTTTTCTCTAGCCAGTAAATAAAAGTGATTTCTCAGCTATAAAAGGACAAAAGGTTTTGAAATTATCCCCTCGGGCAGGGTTTCCTAGACTTGTTTTTTTGGCATTTAGCCATGGAGCCAGCCCAGCATCTTCCAAACTTCTTCCATTTTTGTAGCAGTGTGAAGAGCTCGCTGGATAAGATGAGCGTCACCCCTGGTGTGATGATTAATGCCTGGGGTCCTCTCAACCTAGAGGCAGTGGCAACCAGATGTCTAAAAGTGTCATCACCAGATCATTGATCAGCACAGAGGAAGAACCAAAAACTGATTGTTTTCCCTTTTAAATATCTTCACTGCTCTCTCAAGGTTGTATGTTTCCTTTTTGAGGAAAAGCATGTAACACTTAACACCATAAATGTGACAAGAGCAAATGACTCATAGCTTCATTGAGAAGTTGTCAAAAATGTTGAACTTAACTAAAGTATTATTCATCCCATTTCCAAGGTTTAAATAGCTTTGTGACATCGGGTCTCCCTTTTTGATTTTCTATGTATGTTTCATAGCCCTGAAACTGAAGAGTGCTCTTGTCCATTCTCATTGCTCTATTGCAAGAAGCGATGGTCCAGCCCCTGGTCCCAGTCCCCTTTCTTACGATATGGTTATTGCTAGTGTCAGAGGATAACATTATATGAATAACTGAGAACAATCTGCCTTAAAGTGTGTCTTAAGGAATTAGCACCATGTTGGTGCATTGTGTGAATTACCAATGATAAGATTAACAGCAACAACAATCACTTGTGACATCCCAGTCAGTGCTCTAAATACCTAGGCATGTGTAATCACTTCACCCTGACAGTAACTCTGTGGGGTGGGAGTCATCGTTGTCCCTATGCTGTAGATGAGAACAGCCAGTCACACAAAGGGAAGTGGTTGAGCCAGCACTTGAACATGAGGAAACTGACTCAAGAGCCTGCCCTCTGGACTTGATTAAATTGGTAGGACAACTCCACAAGATTGGTGACGGTATCCTCATTTTACAGATGAGAAGTTGAGGCTCGGAAAGGTTAATAACTTTGCAACAACTTCTCACACATGTGGGAAGTAGCAGGAGTTTGGTTTCAAACCCTCATTCCAAAGCCTTCCCATGCTTTTCCCGTTACACCATGTTCCTTACGCTGCTACATGTGCCTTGTATTCAGGGCTCTATTCATTTTGGAGAGAGCTTAGAGTTGGCAATAGACAGGTGCTTAAGTGGGCCTCTTGCACTTCCTTCTGGTTCTTTTTTGCTCAGAAACCTACCTGTTCAGCTGGCATTCGTCATTTGTGTGAATGCCATGATATGAACTGCCTCTCCTTCTATGGAGTAGCTGTAGGATTAGGCTTCCCAGTTTCCCAGGTTATTCCTGCATCGGGAACTTTGTGGTTGCTGTCCCTTGGCTTGGAAAACTTTGTCCCCACATCTCAGAGTGGCCAACTCCTTCTCATGTGTCAGCTCAGATGTCATCGTGATCTGACGACCTATATTCATTTCCTGAGGCTGCCATAACATATTACCATAAACTGAGTGGCTTAAAACAACAGAAATTTATTCTCTCATAGTCCTGGATGCCAGAAGTCCAAAATCAAGGTGTTGGCAGGGTCATCCTTCCTCTGAAGGCTCTAGGGGAGAATATTTCCTTGCCTCTTTCAACTTCAGGTGGCTCCATATGTTCCCTCCCTGGTGGCAGCATAATTCCAATCTCTCTTTTTTTTTTATAATTTTTTTTATTATGTTATGTTAGTCACCCAACAGCACATCATTAGTTTTTTTTTTTTTTTTTTTTTTTTTAAAGATTTTATTTATTTATTTGCGAGAGAGAATTAGAGACAGAGAGCACAAGAGGGAGGAGGGTCAGAGGGAGAAGCAGACTCCCGGCTGAGCAGGGAGCCCGATGCGGGACTCGATCCCGGGACTCCAGGATCATGACCTGAGCCGAAGGCAGTCGCTTAACCAACTGAGCCACCCAGGCGCCCCACATCATTAGTTTTTGATGTAATGTTCCATGATTCATTGTTTGCGTATATCACCCATTGCTCCATGCAATATGTGCCCTCCTTAATACTCATCACCGGGCTCACCCATCCCCCCACCCCCCTCCCCTCTAAAACCCTCAGTTTGATTCCCGGAGTCATAGTCTCTCATGGTTCATCTCCGCCTCTGATTCCCCTACCCTTCATTTTTTCCTTCCTTCTCCTAATGTCCTCCATGCTATTCCTTATGTTCCACAAATAAGTGAAACCATATGATAATTGTCTTTCTCTGTTTGTCTTATTTCACTTAGCATAATCCCCTCCAGTTCCATCCATGTCGATGCAAAAGTTGGATATTCATCCTTTCTGATGGCTGAGTAATATTCCATTGTATATATGGACCACATCTTCTTTATCCACTCGTCTGTTGAAGGGTATCTCGGCTCCTTCCACAGCTTCGCTATTGTGGACTGCTGCAGTGCATGTGGCCCTTCTTTTCCCTACATCTCTATCTTCAGAGTAAATACCCAGTAGTGCAATTGCTGGGTCATAGGGCAGCTCTATTTTTAACTTTTTGAGGAAACTCCACACTGTTTTCCAAAGTGGCTGTACCAACTTGCATTCCCACCAACAGTGTAAGAGGGTTCCCCTTTCTCCACAACCTCTCCAACATTTGTTGTTTCTTGCCTTGTCAATTTTTGCCATTCTAATTTTGGTGTAAGGTGGTATCTCAATGTGGTTTTGATTTGAATTCCCCTGATGGCTAATGATGTTGAACATTTTTTCATGTGTCTGTTAGCCATTTGTATGTCTTTTTTGGAGAAGAGTCTGTTCATGTCTTCTGACCATTTTTTGACTTGATTATTTGTTTTTTGGGTGTTGAGTTTGAGAAGTTCTTTACATAGCCTGCTCCTTTGTATTTCTCCTCTCTGTGTCTTCTCCTCTCCTTCGAAAAACACTTGTCATTGGATTTAAGGTCCACCTGGATAACCCAGGATGATCTCATCTCAAGGTCCTTAATTCTGTTGGCAAGACTGTTTCCCCAAATAAGGTCACATTCACAGGATCTGGGTGAGCATATCTTTTGGGAAAGCCACCACTAACCCTCCTGTAGATAAATTACACTACACTCTAAGTAATAGAGTTTTTGCTGCTGTCATACTCCGTGAATTTTTTGCATAGCCCTTGTCCTTATTTAATGCATCTTGTTCTCTCATCTACTTTTCCATTGCCTGTCCCTACCTACTTGAATTCAAGCTTATGAATAAAGAGCTGTCTTGTTCCCTGCTGTATCCCTAGCACCTAGACCAGTGTTTGGTATATTGTAAGGATCACCAAATTACTGAATGAATGAATGATGGCGTTGGGCAAATGTGATGTCACCTTGGCTCTTTGGTACTTTCCACAACTTCCAGGATTGTATTTTATTTTTTGATGTTATTTTATGTTATTTGAATTTCAGTTGGGTTTTTTTTTTGGAAATGCAAGTATATGATGGGACATGTATTTATCACGATGGATAAATATATCCAACCATTTCAACATTCAATTGCTAACTGGTCTTCATAGTTCATTTAGCTTTTACTTTTCCCCTAGGAACAATTCCTCAGCAGAATACTTCTTTCTTCCTTAGGCTCCGATCACCTCCGGGAAAAAGATGGCCTCTGGGCTGTCTTGGTCTGGCTTTCCATATTGGCTGCCCGGAAGCAGAGTGTGGAGGAAATCGTCCGAGATCACTGGGCCAAATTTGGCCGCCACTATTATTGCAGGTGAGAAGGGTAGGGACCCTGGGGAACTGCTCTTAAAGGAAAGTGGTGGGCTAGAACCTTAAGAAGGAGGCAGCTTTCAGGACGGTCTGAGGAACACAGGGGCTGGAGCCCCTGATAGGTGTTTGGAGGTCCTGTCAAGGACCTCCAAACTGGAAGGCATAAATTTCCCCTCCCCTGGTGACATTCCTCTGTGATCTTTTCATCCATGCCTATAAGGTGGGCAGCCATTCCAAGGGGGACTCTGAACTGCGGAACCTTGAAAGTCCTTTAGTGCCCATGACAGTTTTATAGTCCAATCGGGGGCTCTCCTTGTTAGTTCTCCACCCATAATTATCAAGGGAGGGAGGCAGAGGCAAAGCTGTGACAGGTCGGACTGCTTTTGTAATCCTCTCCTTCCCTCTGTCTTACTTGCCTGCTAACGGTCCAGCAATGTCTAAGGTGCCCTCTGAAGGGGCCATATGGTTCAGGAGCCCCACCTTTTGCTAAAGTGTTGTCCCTATGAAAGGAGATACAGAAGAGGGAACTGTTACCCTGGGAGGGAGGAAGGGCAAAGGCCAGTGGCTAAGAGCTCAGGGTTGGGGGGCTCTATATCACTTTCCTGTTTTTGAAATAAGTGAGGGGGCAGAGTCTTTTGGCTGCCTGGTTGCCTGCTAGATATGTGTACCTAGATATGATAGGTTTGTGTTCCTGGTACCAAGCCATGGTCTTGGGGAGCAGTGATAGGCAAGGATGTTAACTGTGGAGAACCTGGGGATCTGGCAACGGAATCCTTGGGTATCCTCAGAGACTCTCTCTGTTTGGAAAACAGAAATTGTGGCTCCTTTGCTTTGTTTATGAATAGTTAACTACTTTGGGTGTTTGGTTATGTTTTAAGAGCCTAAGGAACAGAAAGAAAGCCTTAGACTTCCCTTATAAGGTGATTGTTTCTTCTCTTAAGAAGTCGTTTACTTAGATAAATATCAGAGAATAAGAAAGCCCGTGATAGGATTCATTACTGTCAAAAAGATTGCAGTGCTCTGGGAAATGTTGACAGTGCCCTAATAGTCTTTTCTCCGGTTTAGTCAAGAAGGCAGAGGTTGTTAACTGCCTGAAAACCACCTCAAATGATTCCTTTTTTTTTTTTTTTCTTTTAAAGATTTTATTTATTTATTTGACAGACAGAGAGAGACAGGGAGAAAGGGAACATAAGCAGGGGGAGTGGGAGAGGGAGAAGCAAGCTCCCCACTGAGCAGGGAGCCCGATGCGGGGCTCGATCCTAGGACCCTGGGATCATGACCTGAGCCCAAGGCAGATGCTTAACCGACTGAGCCACCCAGGCGCCCCTCAAATGATTCCTTGTATCATAAAATATTCTCAAGGCAGGTGGGCATTTGTTTTACTTACTAGTAGTTATTTTTTTAAAGATTTTATTTATTTATTTGACAGAGGGAGAGCACAAGTAGGGGGAGCAGCAGAGGAAGAGGGAGAAGCAGGCTCCTGGCTGAGCAGGGAGACCGATGCGGGGCTCGATCCCAGGAACCTGGGATCATGACCTGAGCCAAAGGCAGACGCTCAATGACTGAGCCACCCAGGTGCCCCTACTTACTAGTATTTCTAACTAGTGCCAAAATATCCTGATTCTTGTGGGCCTTTTTGGCATACCAGGGAAGTAACTGGCACAACAAAACTTTCTATTGCACGAAGCCGTTCCAAAAAAGTCCAACCTGATAAAATATGTTATGATTGCCAACCTCTGGCTTAGTGAGATCACTTTGAGTTAGGGATGTGTTCCTCATAATTTGTGCAATGATTATCTAGCTTTCTGCCAGTGTTTTGAAGACGTGGTGTTATGATAAGTGTATTTCTAATATAGTTCATTTTTTTTTGTGTGGCCAAGAGCTTACATGATAATTACATTTTTCATAACAAATACCATATTAGAGAATATAATGCAATGGAGATTTAAATTCTTGTAGAACATTGACTTATGTTTCAGATTTCTGTCCAAAGAGATCCCAGAGATAAAGAAAAAGGGAGGAGGGAATAGGTAGGATGAAAGGTAAACACTTTTTTTTCCCAGCCTCCAGCAGATATAGGTTGAGAGATCCTTGTGGAATAAAATGACTTCTAGCCTGTTCTTTTTGGTGGGGAGGAGATAATTACAGTTTTGTTTGACTTATTTCTGAGCCTGAAGTTGTGTCTGGGAACCCAGATGATTTTCCTTGTGTGAGTGGACCCCAGAAGGTACTCTCCATTGAAAGATTTCCTCCCTTGAAAGTGTTGTGGTGGTCAGAGGGGGTGGTTTGCGGTAGCGAAGGGGGGGCCGTCCCAGAGTCTGCTTGTGTATGAAGATGAGCATTTGGGCAGGCTGGTATGACCACCTCAGTCATAGACCGAATGTGAACTGTCCCCTTAGTGGATTTTCTCAACCTCTGAATCTCTTTCAGTGCCCCTTGGTATCCTAATAAACCCTCTATCTCATCCTCCTGCCCCTCTCTGCTTGGTTGGGTCTTGATCTTCCCCCAGAATGCTATCTTTAAACAGAATTTAGGCTTAGAACACATCCACTGCTGAGAATGTTCTGAGACAGTTCCCAGTTGTTTTGTTTCTGAGGCTGGGGAGGGCACATCTGTGTAGGAGGGAGAGATTACAAGACGGAGATACAGGGACAGGGGACCCACTGCTAGAAATGGCATCATTCCATGTTTTCCATTTTGGCTAAAACCCCGATGTTTACTCAAAGTCTTAAAAGATCTTGGGTGAAGAAAAAGTAACAGTGATTCAAGTCTTCCTTCTTTCAGCTGGCTGGGAACTCACATCTTGTTCCTGTGTCACACAGAGTACAGTGTGAGATCCCATCAGAGCCATGTGGGCACAGCTGCCCCTTGAGGGCTTCCTTCTTAAACAGACCCCCTTGGGTGTGCCATTTGGTTTTGGTCAAGACTATCTGACACTGGGGAAGACTCTACGGTTTCCTTATGGTAGTGACTAAGAATAAAATAAATTAATAGTTTTAAGCAACGGTGTCTGGCATTGGGCCAACTACTTGATATGCATTATGGTATTTAAACCCTACAACAACAAATGAGATAGGTGTTATTTTTAGTCTTTTTTTTCCTATTCACCTCCCAGCCCCATTGTTACATTTGATGTTCTTGGCTAGGAGGACTTTTTTTTAATGGAACAATTGTGGTATTTCTTCCAAGTTTCCAAGAGAGTTTTATGGTACGTTGATGTCCCTTCCTCCTTCTCTCTTCACCTCCCTTGATTTCCTCTCTCTCCTTCCTTCCTCCCTCCCTTCTCTTCCTCCCATCTTTCATCCCACTGCTTGACAGACACTTACTAGAAGCAGCAGAGAACAAAACAGATAAGGTCTCTGCCCTCCTGGAGCTTGTGGTTCGTGTGGGCAAAAGCAGATAAGAAATAAGTAAACAAATACACCAAGTCAATACAGATCGGGATGATTACTACAAGAAAATATCAACAGTGATGTGAGAGAGGGAGAGATAGAGGGAAGTATCTTGAATGGATGGTCGGAGAAGGTCACTTTCTGGAGGTGACACTAAGTTGGAAAAGTGATGGAGGAGAATGTGTCAGGTATTCGAATGGTCGGGGGAAGAATATACCAGGTTGAGGGAACAGACAGCAACGGCAAAGGCCGAAAGGCAGGACAGGGCAAAGTGTCTCTGGGCACTGGAAAGGAAGCCCCTATGGCTGGAGCACGGGAACAAGGGCGAGAGTGGGACAAAGTCAAGGGGGTGGATGGGGTCGGATCCCACAGCACCTTATGGCCTATGGCTACAGTCTTGTTCTCAATGTGATGGGCACTTGGGGAGGGATTTAAAAGAAAGGACATGACTTGATGTGATTTTTACAACATCACTCAGGCTCCTGTATAGGGCCTGGGTTATATGGGCCAGGTAGAAGAGCGTGGGGACCAGTTGGGGAGCTTTTCTGTGCCATTCTTCCAGGAAAACAAAACCAGTGATTAGATGACCTTGAGAGGTCTACCCCGTTGCTGGGTCTCTGATTAGGTTTGTCTTCACCCTGTGTCCTGCCTTCCCTCACCAGGTTTGACTATGAGGGGCTAGAGCCCAAGACAACATATTACATCATGAGGGACCTGGAGGCCCTGGTCACGGACAAGTCCTTCATCGGCCAGCAGTTCGCCGTGGGAAACCACGTCTACAGTGTGGCAAAAACAGACTGCTTTGAATATGTGGACCCCGTGGATGGCACGGTGACCAAGAAACAGGTACTTGCTAGGAAATCACCAGAATGGGCAAAGCCAGGGGCCAAAGTGTCTGACGGCTGGAGAGTTCTGTAGGGCTGCTCTGCTCTGAGTGCTTCATTAGACATACGAGAGCCTGCAGCCAGGAGAGAAGAAAGCCCTTGGTGAGGGTTACCTACCTAGTTAATTCATGGCAGAGGGTGCATTTGAACACAGCGTCCTGTCTGTCCAGTATTCTTTCTGCTTGTAACTGACAGGCTAATATGGCACATAGATAGACACCCAATATTTCCTTCTGAAATGTCTGCAGCCTGAGGGCTCATTGCAGATTCAGAAAAGGTTCCCAGGGCAAGATACTGCTTTTCCTTGGCACCCCTGTCAAGTGCAGGTGTGTTTCCCCTTTTATGACTGTATGTCATTGAGAATGATAGGAGCGTACCCAGATGGGTTTGTAGGAGAAGAAACAGTGGGAAAATTTGTCCCACAAAACCCAAAAGGAAGATTTATGGTGGAGAATGATTACAAAAGGTCAGTGGCAAAATCAACAACTTTTGTCATGGTCTCATCTTTGCGAATTGTGTAAGAAAAGTTGAAAGCTACTACAAGTATTTTTTCTTCTCAGTTTGTGTGTTTATTGGCTGTGGCAAAAACTGACCACTCTAGGAGCACATTTCAACATTTACAGTTCAAATAAGACACTGAGTAATGTTAAGAAAAGTTCCATTCTAAAATCCCCAGATTCTTATCTTCTGGTACACTCTTCACCAAGAACAGACAACAAAATACATCAGAAGCTGTAGGATTCCAGGGACTAGATGTAATGGTAGTTACTGATCTTTTTATTTTGACTAATATTTTACACATAGTCTTTCTCTTGGGGTCCCCGACTTGTAGATGTTCTAAAGCCCGGAGCCCTCCTATTACTTTCTTGGTATTCTCCCTCTGGTCTGCTGAGTTTCATGATGGTCTTTCACCTCAGTCAGAATGTCATTAGTCTTTCATTCTAGAAAGCCTTCCATGGCTGGACAAATTGATGACTGCTTTATTTTGGGAAGGTGTAGGGTCGTTGATATAAGAGTGGTTAAGAAGTTTGAAGAGCCAGGGCGTGCCTGGGTGGCTCAGTTGGTTAAGCATCTGCCTTTGGCTCAGGTCATGATCCCAGGGTCCTGGGATTGAGCCCTGCGTCAGGAGTCTGCTTCTCCCTCTGCCTGCCTGCTTGTGCTCTCTCTCTCTCTCTCTCAAATAATAAATAATCTTTTTTAAAAAGTTAAAAAAAAAAGAAGTTTGAAGACTCAGAAGCACATCCTCTCCCTGCCCCACTTACCAGTTATTTGACTTCAGGAAAGATGCCTGATTTCCTTGAGCCACAGTTCCTTCCTCATTTGTAGCACATCTATCTCACAGAGCTGTTTTAGAAAGGCAATGAAACAAAAGACACAAAAGCTCCCAGCGATCCTTTACACAGGGAGTACACACTACGTTTTTGGTAGTTGCGTTTTGTTTCCCACGAGGATGCTTTTTTGTAGATGAGATTGAATCCTTTCCAAAATAACACTAGTGAATTTTGGAGATGTGAAGTCGGGAGCTCAGCACGTGGCATCTCAGAGCCTCGATGCCGCAGATGAATCTTTTTCAACTCTGTACCATATTCCTACTTCCATTTTGTAAAGGAACATCAGAACAAACATTTTGTAAATCCAAGGCTCATAAAATATGTGCTTTCTAAATTATTCTTGGGAGGTTTTTGTTCCCTGGTGGGGAAGGCTTGAAAACCATTCCTTGAAAAGATTATCTAGTCAGTGCTGGGTTCTGGACTCTGTCTGCTCCTGAGAAGCTTGTCTGTTGAGCTAATTTGTTTTGTTGTTAAATCCACTAATACTCTACCTTGTTTCTTCCCCAATGCACTCATCATTCGTATCCTTTTTTTCTTGGCTCTTTTAACAGTTCACATCAGGCTAACTCCACAGCTAGATCTCAAGTTCAGACATCTATTTATTCCACGTCCCCTCCCCTGCAACCCTCAATATTGGTTTCCATTTTTACTCTGGAACTTATTATTTTTTTCTTTCCATACCCTTTCATATTAGCTCACATGTGGCCATAAATAGTAAATGCTATCAGGAGCTGCTCTGGGGAGTTTCTTTAGCAACAAAGGAAGATTGTTGTTCATTTTCCCAGATTCTAAGACCCAAGTGACAGTTTATTAGCTGGTGGTCCTGAGTCACCCTGGAGCTTCTCCGCTGCTCTGGGTTTGGCTCACTGAGGATTTGGGGAGGCAGTTAACACTCAGCGGCATCCTCATTGTCAGCGAGTCATGTATGGTTCTTGCAATTGGTCCTGTTGGCACAGAGGGAGAGTTCCTGCATTGTGGGGCTGTTGGTAAACTTCCACCACCGAGGCCCACATCTCAGCGCCCCCTGAGAAGTCAGAAGTCATCAGCACTTGGTTCCAGGGATGGTTGAGTCTGGGCACACTTCATGTGACATTGTTGCAAAGCAAGCACCATCTATCTACTCCTAAAAGACATATTTGAATTTAAATGAACATGTATTATTTTTAAATAGCCATAAAGCACTTTGGCACATTCATTCAATAGATATTTCTGGAGAGCCCACTAAATGCATAGTAATTGGTTTTTGTCATGGGACATTATGGGGTTTTGTTTGTTTGTTTGTTTTAGAGAGGGAGAAGGGGAGCCGAGGGGCAGAGAGAGAGAGAATCTTAAGCCCAGCATGGAGCCCAACGTGGGGCTCGATCTCATGACCCTGAAATCATGACCTGAGCTGAACTCATGAATTGGACACTTAACTGACTGAGCCACCCAGGCACCCCTGGAGCAGTTTTTTTAATATAAATGTATAACAGCTTTATCGAGATATCATTCTCACACCATCCAATTTACCCACGTCAGGTGTAGAATTCAGTGGTTTGTAGTATATTTATACAATTGTACCATCATTACCACAATCAGTTGTAGAACATTTTTGTCACCCCCAAAAGCAACTTGTACTTGTGAGCGATAATCTCCATTTCCAACCCTGGCAATCCCTGACCTACCTTCTGTCTCTCTGGATTTGCCTATTCTGGATATTTCACATAAATGGGACCATACACTATGTCGTCTTTTGTGACTGGCTTCTTTCACTAAGCAGAGTGTTTCTAGGGTTCATCAATGTGGTACCATGTATCAGTATTTCATTCTTTCTTATTGGCAAATAATGTCCCGTTGTGTGGATAGACCACATGTTGTTTGTCCATTCTTCAGCTGATGGACATTTGGGCTGTTTCCACTTTTTTTTTTAAGATGCATTTATCTTAGAGAAAGAGAGCATCCACAAGTGGGGGTAGGGACAAAGGGAGAGGGAGAGAGATAATCCTGAAGCAGGCTCCCCACTGAGCATGGAACCCTACACGGGGCTCCATCCCAGGACCCTGAGATCATGACCTGAGCGGAAACCAAGAGTTGGCCGCTTAACTGACTGAGCCACCCAGGTGCCCCGAGCTGTTTCCACTCTTTGACTATTATGAATAGTGCTGCTGTGAATATTCACGTAAAGCTTTTGTGCAAACATAGAGTTTCTGTTATCGTGGCTGTGTAGCTAGGAGTGGAATTGCTAGGTCAAATGGTGACTCTAGGTCTAACCTTCCAAGAAACAGCCGTATGGTCTTCAGAAGCAATTGTACTGCTTTCCGTCCCCCCCCCAGCAGTATGTGAGGTTCCAGTTTCTGTACGCTTTTGCCAACCTTTGTTATTATCTGTCTTTTTGGTTAGAGAATACTGTAATTTAAAATAATCTACTAAATTATATATTATTTTAAAATTAAGGTGGAAGAGACTTGACCTATAAGGACAAACAAAGTATGCCTTGCCTAGCAAAACCCAAAGGAAACATTATAATGCAGCATCTCTGTTTGCTGTGGGAAGCCGATTGCTACGGCTTCTCCAGTGTTGTATTATGTTGGAGTCAAGCAGACATAGATTTGAGGGCTGGCTTTGTCACTGCCTTGATTGGTGACTTTGGGCATATTACTTAATTCCTCTTTTCTCAACTTGTTGGGGCGGGCAGATGGCATGTTGGTAATAATTATCATATAGGGTTATAGAGAAGGTGTGAGGAGAAAGTCCTATAAAGCCCCAGGCACAGTGGCTGGTATCCATTTGATATTCAAGAAATACCAGTTGCTTCCGCCTTGCCAGAATCCTCAACTTGACTGCATATCAGTTTGAGGAAAGGGTGTGAGTGGCGTTCAAGTGTACAGCCTTGAGATCAGCAAGTCTTGGGTTTGAATCAGCTCTGCCGTCTCCTTGCTGGGTGATCTTAGGAAGTTACTCAACCTCCCTGTGCCTTTCCTTATCTGTGAAAATAGGAATAATCATTGTGGCTACCGCATACAGCCCTTGGGAGAATCTGATAATACATATGAAGTCCTGATACGTAATAACCACTAATAAATGGTTAACTAAAAGAAGTTATGTTAAAAGAGCATCCTTGGGAAAGAAGGATTTTGATATTTAATGAGCCATATATGATGAGAAAAGCAGGGAAAACAACACTGAACAGAATACAACTTTGCAGGGTGTCATGTGAAGACATGGGAAGGCCTCCTCAGTTTCTGAGTCATCTATGAATTGATTCAAAGTCACATTTCTCTGCCTTCCCTAAGTCCGCCCCTCCCTCATCCCCTCCATCCCACTTGGTGCAGAAAGAAAAAGGTTTTTTTAAGGCAGCTCAGTCTCCTTTTTGTCCTTGATTTGGGGTTAGAGTCAGGAAAGGGACTATGGAAAAAAAAAGTGGTTTCACATATATCTCTAGAGATAAAGAAATGCTCCTCCATCCAAAATGAAATTAAAATCCTGTTCTAGTGACAAGCCCTGCCCCCTATCTACTTCACTGCTGTGGAAATGTTCAGCAAAGTCTGTCCTGCCTGTGAGACCCTGTGGGGGTCATTTAAGGAGCAAGAAGGAAACTCCTGAAGTATTAAACCCCTGACTTGAATTCCCAGGGACCCCACTGGCTTCCCGTGGCCTATCCAGGTCTCATGGAACTTACTGTGGCTGCCTCCAAGTGGCTGATATTTTTGTGATGTTGAGTGCCAAGAGGAAAGCTGATGTGTGTCCTCCATTAAGCGGGACCCACGAGGAACTCTGATTTAGAAATAACAATTTAATGAGGTATGGTTCCATCTGCAGCTCATCCTCTCTTGTCCCATAAGGGTATGTCACTGTTTATTTTCAGGTAAAATCTAGTCACACGAATGAATGATAATGGATTCTTCAAATATGAGTGGGAAAGATAAACCAGTAGCTCCTATGAGGGCAGGGAGCAGTTTGACCCAGTTGCCAACTAATTCAAGGGGCATTATTTAATGCCCCTTGAATTAGTTGGCAATAATGCCTTGTAAAGAGATGGGAAAGATGAGGGAAAGGTGGGTAGCTCCTTAAGGCTTGACGGGTGGCCCACTCTTTCCTCAAGGATGAGGTCCTTGTACAAACATCAAGATTTCCCATAGTGCCAGGCACTCTCTCTCTTCCTTAACCATCAACAACCCAAGGAATATCATCAGCACCAGATTACCTCTTACCATTATCCTCCCCATCTCCTCCTTGTAGCTGAAATCTCCCGGAGTCCCCACTCAGTGCTTCGTGGTTATGAGACTCTTCCAGCTCTGACAGAAGGAATCCTCCAATCCTGGTGGTGTGAAAAATGGACAATATGACAGATGGTGCCAGCATCAATTGATGGCATATTATTACTAGGGTGGGCATCGATCCAGAACCATGACCTGTATTTTGAAAATTAGCTTTGAAGAGAGAAACCTTGATGCCAGGAGCAAAATGTAAGGAACTGAGTCTCTCCTCATCCGTCCCATGCCTGTATTTCTATTTAAGAAGATCAAAAATAATAAAATTCCACCAGTGCTGAAGTCATTTGCCGGTAACAGTTCAGCTGATATTAAAAAACCTGATGTAAATAAAAGCATACCAGTTAGCTGATGTGGAAAACCAAATCCAATTTGATTATGTCAGGCTAACGCTCAGCTTATTAATACCTCTTCAAGTTATGCAGGCTGTGTGGAAACATTTTGATGTTGTCCTCAACCTGGAAAAAAGAACCATTTGAAATTAGTTCAGAGAAAAAGCACACTTTGAAGACTGATTGCAAAGTCAATTCGCTTTTAGAGTTGTTATTTTAACATGCAGGAAGGTGTCTGCATTTTTTAATTTCAATATTTAGAAATAATGAAGCAAGTAAATCGGCAATCTTGAAATCACATTTTAGCCTGGCCTTTGGTGCTTTAATGTATATTGCAGTGCTATTACCCTTGGTCAGCAGAGAGAGAGAAACTTATCATGGCCTCGTTTCTGGGGGCATCACACGAAGACAACGGATTGGTGTTAGCTGGAGACTCTAGGGGCCAAGGACTGAGTTCTCTATTTAGAGTTAGCTGGTCAACCTTCAACTTTCATCACATTCTAATCAATGAACCAAGTGAGAGACTGTTGTGAACAACTTATCTCTGTACTATGCCACTTGCTGGAGTGTGGTTTGTGCATCCCAAAGTGGAATTAAAAAAATCATCTCGGGCGCCTGGGTGGCTCAGTTGGTTAAGCGTCTGCCTTCAGCTCAGGTCATGATCTCGCGGTCCTGGGATCGAGTCCTGCATCGGGCTCCCTGCTCAGTGGGGAGCCTGCTTCTCCCTCTCCCTCTGCTGCTCTCCCCTGCTCATGCTCTCTCTCTCTCGCAAAGATTAAAAAAAAAAAATCATCTCAGTCATGCTGATTATCCCACCTATGGAGTTTAGTTGAATATGCAAGTTAGTACTTACAAATAGCCCTCCTCTGTTGAGTGACAGAAATGTTTAGGTAGTGAGGTGTTGTCATTGCATGTATACTGTGAGAAAATCCTTTTTCTGTTGCAAGTTGTGATGTTGAAAAAAAATATCCTCGTAATAAATATATATTCCTTTAGTATTGTATTTAGTACAATACAGTGAAGATAGTGGAAGTGTGATTCCTTCATGCCTTCATCCATTCACTGAATATTAACCAAACACCTACTATATGCCAGTCGGGCTTGCTGGGCGCTGGGGACACACCAGCATACAGAACAGTCTAGCAGGGAAGACAAACTGACATTAAACTTGTAATCACTATAGGGTTTATTGAACAGTATTACAGAGAAAGAACTTATTTGGGAGTGCATAGCAGGGGGAGCTCACCTCAAGTAGGGCTCTGAGGAGGTGATATTTAAGCTGTGCCCTGAAGAATGAGTGGGAACTGGCCCAGGGTAAACCATCTTGTCAGACTAAAGGCCTTTCTTTAATCTAATGTAGCTAAACCATTGTTTGGCTTTCCAGATAAAGAACTGGGATTTCCTATAGGCAATAGCGTTCTCACCGGGATGTTAAAATACTTAGAATTCTCTACTTCGGTGTTCATTCTACAACATTGCAGTTGTGCTAAATAAATACAACTGGGCCTTTTGGTAGGATACCTTGAAAACCATGTATTAGCGGCAGCTGGGTGGCTCAGTCAGTTAAGCATCTGACTATTAATTTCAGTTCAGGTTACGATCTCAGGGTCCTGGGATCAAGCCCCGCGTCAGGCTCTGCACTCGATGGGGAGTCTGTGTGGATTCTCTTTCTCTCTTAAATAAATAAATAAATACATCTTTTAAAAAAAGAAAACCATGTATTAAATTTTTTTTTTTAATAATAGCTACTTTTCCTGTGATTTTGTCTATTTGTCTTCCAAAGACCAAACACGTACTCATTGGCTCTTAAGGACATATTGGCTGATTAGGAAATAAGGAGAGGGAGACAGTGTTTCTAATTAGTTAGGAAGTTCTTACTCCTTTGCTTCTCGTTCATTGGAGTTTTGTTATGATGAAGCACCTTCCCCTGCCATAAGTTGATTGCTTTGGGACTATCTTCCAAAATGCTGGTAGTTGAATCCTGCTAAGATGTGTGACAAGAATCTGAGCATTCTGGAATAAATGACATCATAGTTACTTCCTACTGAACTACTAATTCTGTGTGTAGTCAGGAGGGTGACTGTCACCAGGAAACATAAATATTAAAGGAAAAATCCGTGGACTATCACAGGAACTGAGGGAGGAAGCTACCCCTGTTGTCTGGGTAAAGTATGTCTGATTCCAAAATATCCCAGAACTGGGGCTGGTGTTGAGTGAACAGGGATCAGCAGCCATTTTGGCCAAAGACGAAGGGAAATGGAACATGTGTGACCTAGTTCCATTGTTCCAAATTTGATAGTTGGAATGGATAATTTTTAAGTCTTCTCTCTCCACGCAGTGCTCTCATCACCTAATGTGGTTTTTGCTGGGCGGGTGTTTTAAACGAGCACTTAGGAAGTCATTTGGCCTTGATTTCCCCCAAATAATTATTTGCAATTATTGGTCTCCAAGAGAGCTGGGTTGGTGGTGAACAGTCAGTGCACTGCACAAAGGCTCCTGGCCTCATGGGGGAGGAGCAGGTGAAGTCCAGGCCAGCCCAGAGGAAAGATACTTTTCTCTAATTTGTTTTCCTGTTTGTAATCTCTATGAGGGCACAGTATGGACTAGCTGCTGCCCTGCTCAACCCCTTTTGAACTCATGCTTGCAGCTAGCTCTATGACTTCAACAAAGAAAAATGGGTAATTCTAGTTCATTTTTTTTCATGGAGAGAGTGCTCTGTCCAATCCAAATCTTCTGCTTTGGAAGCTGCATGCTTTCTTCTACAAAATATGGTTCAGATGTTACACAGCAGTATTTTCACCTTGAAATTCTCCAGATAAATCTTTGGGATCTCCCAGGGGAGATAACATGTGAGTTAAGCTTAAGAGTCTCTCCCACGCCGGTCTTGTCTCCAGGTTCACATGCCTGGTGTGGCCAACTAACAGTATATGTGACATTGTACTAGCTTTCAGGGCCATGTGCTGTGTTCCCCTGGAACTCATCCTACGTCCGTATTTGACTGGGTCGGATGCTGCCAAATAACTCTTGGTAATGTACAGTTCCTCCTTCCCCGCCTGGCTGCAACATGTCCTATAGTCTCCAAACAAACATCTGGCAGCTCTGTGTGTATTTAGCAACTTGCAGATTTCCCTGCATTGATTTACACAAGGGTTTAAAAAAAAAAACAAGACCCAACACTTATTTATCCAACATTTATCAGATACCTGCTCTACGTAAGGCTCTGTGCTCGTTTGGGGGACCATAGAAAACATATGAGATACTGTTCAAATATGTCACGAGAAGCGTTGTGTGACTCTCAGCAGTCTCATATGGTTCAACCTAAAAGTATAAGCCTGGGGTCATAAGACCTAAAGTTCTGGCTCCTCTCTTGACCAGTTTTTAACTTCCCCTTTCTTTCCAGTGAAGGGAGGAAGTGGCCTGGATGATTCTGAGGTCCTTCCTTCAGGACCCTAATGGTCTAAATAGATCAACTTAGAACGGACATTTTATGGTCCAAGAAGCCAGTTCAGTGGGAGGGATGGAGAAGATAAATGTAACAGATCCGTGAGTTTAGTAGTGATTTCAGAGAACATGGCATAGTCCTTAAAATAAAATTAATCTTAATTCTGCCTAATTTAAAAATAAATGTGCCATAAACCATCACTATTCAAGCTTTATTTGGCAAACTTCTGCAAAATCTGGAAGGCTGGATGACTAAGAGCATAGTATCATTTTCATTAAAAGCTTAACATAAGAATGGTATTTATAGACTGATTTATAATTTTCAAAGCACTCTTCACATATATTCTCTGATCTGATGTCCACAACAACCCAGGGAGCCAGGCTGCATTGTTTTTCATCCCTTTTTAGGAAACTAAGACTTACAGAGGTTAAAGTGACTTGCTCAAGACCACCAGCTGATAAGCTGAGCCAGAATTCCAGCCCTTTATCATTTCCAAACTGACTCTCCATGAGCAGCCAACCAGAGAGGGGCAAATGTGGGGAGAAAAACAAAAGCTCTAGTGATACATGGAAGCACATTGGAGGATTTGGGGGTGGAGAAACCTGCAAGAAAGCATGGCCCTTTAACAGTGCTGGGACAAAGCTAGGGTGGGCAAAACCCTCCTCTTGTCACTGAGGCATACAACTACAGGCATTCAATGGGAAGAAAATGCTAGGCTGGCACTGACAGTGCCCCTTTGATACCCCGCTCCATAATTAGCATGATCTTAGCATGGAAGACAGCATCTCTTCCCCTTCTTCGAGTTTGTGGCTATTATGTTATCCTGGACATTCTGGCCTCTGTTGTTGCTGTAACTACAGAGGTGGCATGGATTCCTTCACTGTTGCTTGAGGAATCCCTGAGGAGATTGTGCTAAAAGTTCTTAGTGTCAGATGGCTCAAGGGGAGATTCTTGTAATGGTTCTGCTATTGGCAAGGCATTAGGAGGAGGCTTTCAGGACACAGCCGCAAGATGTTTTCTTAGCACTCTCTCACCATGTTGTGGTCCTCCTGAGATTCCAGTCCTACGGGAGTATACGGGTGAAACCTGAGATCTTAAAGAGATCTTCCTTAAGACTGACATGTACTATAGCCAGTCACTTGATCCGTGAGGCAGGTGACCCAGACAAAAGTGGCTACTACTGGGCTGTCCTCATTTGGCTACACAGTAGGATCACCTGGAGAGCTTTTGCAATCCCAGTGCCCAAGTCATAACCTATTCAAATTAAATTACAGTGTCTGGGGTAAGAGCCAGATAGCAATATTTTTGAAAGAACCCAGCCGATTCCAGTGTGCAGCAAATTTTGCAACCGATGGATGGGCTTATGATTTGTCTAACATCACACAAGTGGGGACAGGAACCTATCATGGTTCAGCTCCATTGTTTTTAGCTAAAACGGACGCTTGCCTTAAAAATGAAGGATGAGAAAGAAAAAAAAAATGAAGGATGAGTAGATACAGCATCACTCACGACTACCCTTCAAGGTAAATATGTTTACCCCAGTTCACTGATGGAGAACCTAAGTGTTTTAATTTGTCCTGTGAGCCCTCCTTAAGCATGGAAGGAGGCACTCCTGTGGTGCTCACTCCAGTTCTCAAACATGCAGTGACATTCACTGAAGTGTTTGCAAAGGGCCTACTGTGTGCCAGCCATTGTCCTGGGCTGTGGGGATAAATGGTGAACAAGGGACATAAGGCTTTGCCCTACCAGAGCTTATAAGCTTTATGAAGGACCCAAAGACCTATTTCAGCAATTCCAACACTTTAGGGTTAAGGCTGAGATGGGAACTTGTTTTATTCATTTTTAGCTGGGCCTTGTTTCTTCAGGAGGATTTGTGGCAGCAAAAACATGCATAATGAAGTTGTTAGGATATAAATAAGAAACAGAAATCAAGACTGGGGAAAAACATAAATAAGAGTAGAGTCAAGAACAGAAGAAAAATTCATAGCTATGCAAGTCATAAGGATCTGCTTGGGCTGAACCTCAAATTTGGCATTAAGTGTTCTGGCAGCCATATTGAAAAGGGAACTATGGTTAGTTATTATTGTTAGAGAGACAAAAAAATACCAGTTCCTCAGGGAAGGAGAGGCTTTCTAACACTTGGCTCTTAAGGAAATGTCTCATGTGGAATTTTGTACAGTCTCCAAGAATATTCCTAGAGTGACTGCAAAAGTGGGTTTTATAAGGCAGTACCCTGTAGACCCTGCAAGGAAAGGGAGGATATGAAACAAAAATGCAATTTAATAAACCCATTCTTGTCATGAGTAGTCAGTCAAAAGTAAGTTGATTCAGGTCACATATACGTCCATATGAGTCTATGGCTAGAATACCTGGGGAAGTGCATGGATTGGACACCCTTCATAATTTTTCTTTCTTGGGATTTTGATAAGGCACATAGATAAAATATTTTTCTGGGGTAGAGTTGAAGACTAAGTATTCCGTGTTGTGGATAATGTAAGGGTTTGTACCAGGGGATAGCAAACATTTTCTGTAAAAGATAGTAAATATTTTAGCTGCTATGGCCCAGATAGTGTCTGTCATATAGATTCAACTCTGCAGTTATGACACAAAAGCAGCCCTAGAGGATACATAAGGCAATGGGGCTGGCTGTGTTCCCATGAAACCTTGATTAATACAAATAGCTGGCCAGTCAAATTTGGCTGACAAACTATATTGCCAACCCCTCGTTTAATCTGAAAATTTTAAAAAGCAAAATGTATGATTGGTATGCTTTTGTTGGAATTACAGAACATTTAGAAACTTGGCAAGTCTTGCTCAGTGGTGACTCTGGCCTTGTAATTTAATTGAAAGTAGGTGATGATGCATGCGGGAGCGAACATGGCTCATGTTCTGGGTACACATTCGTTAAGTTCATTGAAAGAACATGCAGACACCAAAGCAAGCCATTACATCTTCACACACCATAGTGACACTCAATGGACAGGGAACTGGGGTTAATGCAGCACAGAACTGGACTGGGTCTAGAATTTTTGTCCTGCTATGTGGAGGAGAACCGTGGTATTTCTCACTTGGAGGTCTCATAAAGCAACAGGGGTTCTCTGGTAAGATCTCATGGCTGGTTCCTTAGAAAAGAGAGAGGTTGGACCATCAGCAGGATCTCATGCATGCCTTTATCATCTTTTCAAGCGCAAAATTTACTCCAGGCTACCAGATGTAGATTTTAACCAGCTTTCTAGAAATACAGCCAAAGATATGGTGACCCACAAGGGAAAAAAAAAATAACATAATTTCACTATAAAAAAGCTTAGTTGTGAGTTGATAATACATGTTGATGGTGTGTTATGGCCTGAGTTCTTGAATACTTCCCACTGGCTGCATACGAATCTGGGGTTAATTAATTAGTGGTTAATTACATTCATGGTGTAATGGGAGCTACAGGAAAGGGTGAGTTTGGGTGGTCTTCGGAAGGGGTGGCCTCAAGTGGTTTGGAATCTACAAGAACAGGTGGCTTAGGGCTTCGGCCTTAAATATTGCTTTCACCAACTTCTGCATAACCCGTAGTCGTGAGTGACCAATTACCTACTCATGTGTCCCATAGGTGGTGACAAGGGGAGTGCAACTTATAAAGAAATAACAGCTTCAGAAGAGTTGTAAAAACATGACCGTGGATGCAGTTATGAAAGTTTTGTAGCCTCATCGTCTGAACATAATTTGGTCTAGAACACTTCCTGGGTAGTAGGGAATTGGAGCATATACTCCATTCGGAATGTCCTAACTATTCACTCGTCCAGCAGCAGAAGGTTCTTATTAGGAAAACGGTTGCCGCTCCTTGTAATATGGTTGCAATGACTAGTCCAGGCTTATGGAGAGCAAGGACTGTGTCTTTCTCTTCATATCCTCAGGGCTTAGCCCAGGACCTGATCCCCAGGGGCTACTCTAAAATATTTGCCCAGCGAATGAATTCTGGTTAGTATCATCCTATTTGCAGAGCTAGTATCAGAGAGAGGTGAGTTCTGTTACACAAATCGTGGCAGATACTGAATCGCTCCAAAAGAGACTAAGGCTGTTGTTTTGGGATTGGAACAAAATATGCCTACAAAACTTAAAAAACAGAAAACCATTCAGATAGAATATAGTGGCCCCCACCCCACCCCAGCAGATATGGGGGTGGGGTAAGGGATTGGCAGTCAGATTTATATGGCAGGTATATTTTTAATCGTGGCTTATTCTTAACAACCATGATTTAAGGCCAGACGAGTTTCAAGGGCAAATTTCTTAGGGAAAATGTCTGATGTCAAAGTTGCCTGGGACTTCTTTTTCAGAAATAACAAATGACCAGACTAATTATTTTGTTTCCTCTACTTCTTTCCTCTGGCCCCTGCCAATATGCTTATTTATACCAAGGGCTTTATCAGTTGTCTTAAGAAAACAAATTTCCTTCAACAAACGTTACAATATAATCTGATGGTCCTATTTTTCAAATATCCCTGCCACTAATGAAAACAGATGCACAGAGAACGGAGGCCTTCTGAGCCAAAAACACATTAATACTGCTACGGCTCTGCCCCCCACCACCCTGGTGGCCAGGTGGGAGAGTAAGAGAGAAGGACAGAGCCGAGGGGATGAGATTGTATGCAGGAAGCCCAGAACCCAGCTGAGGCTCCAGACCTGAGCATGTCATTGTAGGCTTTGGTTGCTACAAGGGAATGTGGGCATAAGGAAAGAATCAAGAGAGATGAACTTGAAGCAAAGCCTAGTATCACGTGGGGGTAAGCTTAACACAGGCAGTTTGCTTTACTGTAATAGAGAAATTGCCTACTCCCACGGCATCCGGCAGGTTTCTAAGGGACAAACTTTGGACCCAGGGACATTAAGTATCATCCCTCCGCCTCTCTCTGGCTCCCACATCTCCCGACCAAAGGAACTTGAGCATCTGTTCATAGTTTTGCCCTGAAGTCTCCCCCAGCATTAACCACACGTGGGTATTAATTGTTACTACCTGTGTATCCCCTTGATTCACTGATCCATTCTGGGTGTTCTTGGTCTCAGGGCCTGAGGATCATTTTCTCAGATGCATCACGGCTCATCTTTCGGCTCAGTTCCTCCAGCAGCGTGCGGGCCACCGTCAGACTGTACGCTGAGAGCTACGAGAGGGACCCCAGCGGTCATGACCAGGAGCCCCAGGTACGCTCAGCACCGTGTGTCTCATCGTTCCTGGAAAATTTAGGGAGCCCTTGTGGGCCTTTAGTGGGGGTGATTTTACTTTCTGGAATCTAAGTTCCATATTGATAGATGCAGCTGAAGGACAAGCTTACAGTAACTGGAGACAAAATTTCACTCACTCATGACAGTGTTTGGAACAGAAAATTTGGGCTCTAGCCTCTATGATGAGTTTAGACCAGCATTTCCCAAGTGACTTGCCTTTCTTGATTGTTCTGCAGTTTGTTGAATTGGGGTGACCTCAAGAAAAATGACCTTGTATAGATAGAGAAATGTTTAGTTAGAGTCAAGCTGGTCCAACTCCTCAGAGCCTTGACTGTGCGCATGTAAATAATGAATCTCCAGGTGTTTGGCAAACTCTGGGTTGGATCGTGACCTTGAGGTGCGAGTGTAGATGCTACGCAGGCCCTCCTGTCTGAGATTGCTGCAGAGCCCAATTTCTCTTAAGAAGAGGGCCGAGGGCTGGTCTGCATTTAAAGTTAAGGGAGGCTAAGCTAGATCAGCCAAGGCTGGGCCACCCTGTGTTTGGCAAAGCCCCTTCATGTTGTCAACAATAGGGCTAATTAAGAACTCAGAAAAAATTACAAAGAGCCCAACCGTAAGCATCCCCACTCTTACATTCATTAAAGCTGCAGGCAACATTAATTAATAGCAGAAAGGACCCACCATAACGTTGGATATTTCCAGCTACACTGCAGGCCTTCCCTTGCCCCCTTGGTCTCTACTTCACCCTGGGTTTTTTTTTTTAATATTTTATTTATTTATTTGAGAGGGAGAGAATGAGATAGAGCATGAGAGGGGGGAGGGTCAGAGGGAGAAGCAGACTCCCTGCTGAGCAGGGAGCCCGATGCGGGACTCTATCCCGGGACTCCAGGATCATGACCTGAGCCGAAGGCAGTCGCCCAACCAACTGAGCCACCCAGGCGTACTCACCCTGGGTTTTGAAGCAGAGTCCTTGATGAGGTGATTCCTTGAGATGAACTAGTGGTTCCATCTGCAGAGCTGCTTTTGTGGAGAAGTAGAGAAGCAAAGAAAAACTTACTGCCTCTCATTTTAGAGTTACTCCAAATTTCCAATGATAATTTGCCAAAGTTGTGCCCTAGAATGAGACCAGAAAGGGTTTTCTTTCTTTCTTAGTGGTTTAGTGTGTTTTTCTTAAAATGGTATCTTTCTTTGGAGAGTCTCAAAGAACTTGATAAATATGTGCCATAGATCCTTAGAGCTGATGGTGGAACCAGAAGGTCTGTTTGGGGTCAGATCATCTCAGATGGGGAAGTAGAGGTCTGGGAGGCTGAGAGCTAAGAGCATGAAGCTAGTATAAGGTCCTTGGCCCTTTCCTGTCAGGATCACAGGCTTTCCATGCAAGGACGGGCCACGCCCTGCCAACATAATTTGTCAGTGAGTACATTTCGCCCAAGATAGTACCAAATCATGCAAGAATTGGAGGCTTACCCTCTCTTTCCATATAAAACCCTTCTACTTTTCATGTTGGGAAAGGAGATTAAAGCAAGGCCCTAAAACTCCAGAGCTACATACAGGGTGAGGAATGATATTCCTGGCTTTACCAACTCTGACTCACTCTGACTCGAGGCTATTTTTTCTCAACATTCTTTTCCCTATTTGCACAGGGTAAGTAATTATGATGAGTAGTTATGATACTTGCTTATTTGTATTTACCTTCCACACTGACTGCAGGAGTGTGACATCTGGGCCTTTAGACATGTGTGAAAACGATCCTGTGCACAAGTGAGTCTCTCTCTCAAGTGTTCCACAACAGCCAAGTGGTGCCACTTTTTTTTTTCAGAGCTTCCTTTGAAGCTGAAAACTTCCATAGGCCTGCTCCTAGAGGGTTGTGTGTTAAGTACTGCTTCAGTCTGTGGGTAGAGAAAACATAAGTAATGCTTGTTTCAGTGGTCAGTACTCTTTATTTTCCATCCTGTTGGTTCAAAGAGTTTGCCATTTTGAATGGTTGAGGAATCCTTTTGTTGATCATGTTCTTCTGATCAATAATCTGCCTTCCCTTTTTAATCATGAGCGAGGGTCTTCCCAAACCTGGATAGGTGGGCCTCACTGTGTTTAGCTCAGGATCCAGCTCAAAATTTTACATTAAGCTAGAATTCCTTATTAAAATCCCTTATATCATTGACTCACCAACTGAAGCCCTGTTGCATAATACATGTAAGTCAAGGTATAATTTAGAATAAGGTTTGAAAAGACATCTACACCCCTAAGGAAGAGGAAGAAGACCCCCAGTAGACCCACCTGTCTCATCACTGCTGAATCACACCTAGGCACTTAAGTTTGACTGTTCGGGGCCTCCTTACAGCATTGCCTCCCAGGACCCCAGCTTCTGCCTTTGAAGAGCTCTGGAAGGAAAAGCCTTTGGCCAACTGTTAACAGAGATCAAAGATACAGCATGCTACTGAGGTTATTACTGATCTGTGGCCTGATGGGGAAAGACCAGCTGTGTTGCTTCCTCAACTACAGAGACCTCTTCATCCTTTCTAGCTTGTTCCAATTTGCAGCCCAGAAAACAGAACAAATACCCATTCCCCCCCACTCAGATACCCAGTAAAGTACCTCTTGAATGTGTAGAGATCCCATTGATAAACTTGTCCAATTCAAACTTGTCCAATTACCTGCCTTAACTCAATACCCACCTACATTCCCATCAATAGCAAAAGGACTAGAGAGTTCTCTTCAACTGGCTTCTCAGCATCTGGCTATTGTACTTTGCATGAAGAGTTTCTTGTCCATACATCTTTTTTAAAGCATTTAAGTTCCAGTTAGTTAACATGCAGTCTTATATTAGTTTCAATACACTGTATATAATATAGTGAATTAACAAATCCATACATCACCTGGGGCTCATCACAAGTGTCATCCTTCATCCCCATCACCTATTTCCCCCATCCCCCTCCCTCCTTCCCTTCTGGTAACCATCAATTTGTTCTTTATAGTTAAGAGTCTGTTTCTTGGTTTGCTCCTTTCTTTCTTCCTTTTTTTTTTTTTTTTTGTCCCTTTGCTGCTTTGTTTTGCTTCTTAAATTCTACATATAAATGAAGTCATATAGTATTTGTCTTTCTTTGACTGACTTATTTCATTTAGCATGATACTCTGTAGCTCCATATATGTCATTGCAAATGGCAAGATTTCATTCTTTTTTATGGTTGAATAATATTCCTGTGTGTGTATGTGTACCACAACTTCTTTATCCATTCATCAATCAGTGGACACTTTGGTCCAGACATTTTAAACACATGGGAACAGAACATGTTTTAAATATTAATACTGTGGTTGCCTCATAAAAGTGTTCATAACCATCCTGGGGATGCAACTAGGAAAATCTGTGGTATAGTCTATATGCAGAAAAGTCCCTGCTCCTGCCTATAGATTTATTTGGGTCCATTTTTACAACAGTTATTATGGTGTTTGTTTTAAATGATTTAAAATAATTTAATTACATCAAAAAATATTTTTAAAGAATTCTGTCCATCTACCCCTAGGAATGGGTGGTGAGGGGACAAAGAAGATGAGGGGCTCTGGGAAGAGGAGAAGGTGCTTGCCTTGCCCTTGCTCTGTGTTCTTGGTTAATCAGGAAGGAAAGCCTTTAAGGCCTATTTCTGGAAGATCACATAGTTTTGAAAATACAAGATTACTTTAATTTTACTGGCAATCAGTAGACCTTCAACAAGCCCTCAAACCAGCTGGTAATAATTTGGAAAAAGGGATGAGCCGAAAGGATTTAAGTTCACAGGTGACCAGAAACAGTCCCATTGTTTTTCACTTTCTTTCCCACCAAGCTTATTAGCAGGACTGCTCAATTAACTTTTTATTTACCTTCTCTCCTTTTCCCTTTGAACCTGAGGGTGGAGTAGCTCATGAACAATAAAAGATCCAAAAGCAAAAGGAAGAAGTTTTGTTAAGGGCTGGATAATCCTGATAATGAGCTCGTGGCTAATCAACAGTTGGCTTTGGTACTTTAATTGCAGAATAAAACCGCACCCTACCCTACCCCAAGTTTTGGAAGGAGACCAGTTTTCCCCAACCCTCCTTACAGTTGAGGGAATTTATGTATTTCTGATAGTCTGTATATAGACTACTTTAAGGACCAATTATCTAAGCACCAGGAGTCATATAGGGAATTCATCCATCCGACCAAGAGCTGGTGGCCATTTTGCTCTACGTGTTCTTATTATGACTTTATAATCCAGAAATGTTAAGTACAGAGCCATTTTGTGTTACACTGGGAGAATATAATTTTTCACCTAAACGAGGATACATTTGAGAGTGAAAGGGGGCACTAATAACAATTATGTTGAGACTGCCCCAAATAAAACAGAACTTGGGTTACTCTAGTTACATACCTTTATGCTACCCTAGATCTGACCATCTCTTTAGAGATGGGCTTCCGAGGGCACTATCAGTATAAGGCTAGTAGTACAGAGAGAATGTGCCAGGAATGAGGAGTTGGATCCATGGTTCCAACCGAGGCTACACACCAGGACCATTTGGGGCTTTGGTAAAGATACCTGGGCCTGGGCCTCACTCCCAGAGATTCTACCTTAATTGTTCTACGGTGGGGACTGCATTTTTGAACAGTTTCCCAGATGGTTCAAATTAGGTGAGTGCTCCCAAACTTTAGTGTTTATTTAAATCACCTGGGGATCTTGCTAAAAATGCAGATTCTGACTCGGTCTGATGAAGGCCAGAGAGTCTGTGTTTCTCACAAACTCCCAGGCAATATTATGTTGCTGGTCCAGGAGCCACACTTTGAATAGCAGCAAAGAGTTAGATGAACTGCTAAGCCTTAAAGACAAGTCACTGAATTCTTTAACTTAAGCAGTGCAACACCTGTTTTTAGTGCCCTTGTGTGCATGGGCCACTATCCTCTGGATTTCTCTCTCCGGTAGCCCACCCAACTTGACTTAGGCAAAAGTGACCTCCTGTCAGCCTCCCCCTGTTCCTCCTCCCTCCAGAAGACCCCTGCTTCTTTCAGTGTCTTCAACTCAGGAAGTGGCAGGTTCAGCCAAAAACCTAGGAATCATCCTTGACTCTTTTTTTTTCTTCTTTATATCATATCCCATCTCCAACAGCAAACCCTACCAGTGTGACCTTCAAAGCACAACCAGAGTCTGGCCCCACCTTGCCACCTCTACCATAGAAATGGTATCCAGGGCCAACCTAGTGTTCTGGCCTCTAGATTATTGCATTGGTCTTCTACCTGGTCTCCCTCCTTCTGCCCTTGCCCACTCCCCACCCATACCCTAGTCTTAGCACAGCAACCAGAATGATTTAAAAAAAAAAATTAGATCCCCTCATCTCATTGCTCTGCTAAAATCCTTTAGTGGTGCCCCATCTCACTCAGAGAAGAGCTAGAACCCTTACCATGGTATCAGGCCCCCTCCTGGAAATGGTCCCCTTCTCCCTCTGACTGCATCTCCTACCTCTTGTCCTATTTCTGAGCTCCAGCTGTTGTTCTGTGCACGTGCCAAGAATACTCTGCCTCAGGACACTTACAACGGCTGTCTCCCCTGCCTGGAATGCCTTTCCCTCCATTAACTGCAAGGCTAGCCCTCCCCCTTCTCAACGAGGCCTCCCCTGGCCACCCTGCGTAAAATCACCCTGACACTCAAGTACCGCTGGTCTTTGTCACCCTGCTTTACTTTTCCTCCATAGCACTTACCCCTATCTCACATACATATTTACTTGTTTTATTGTGTCTCTCCCCAGGGGAATGTAAACACCAGGAGGCTAGGATTTTGTCAGTATTCTTTACTGTATCCTCAGTGCATACAATACTACCTGGCAGATGGTACATGCCCAATAGAATTTTGCCAAACCAATGAAATATTCAGTGTTAATTACTTTGGAATATCTCAGACTGATGATATCACATGAGAGACTGAAATATTCTGTACTCAGTATGAACCTTGGTGCTATCGGTTTTCTCCTATGCTTGAAAGTTTGAATAAAATCAGTTATCATTTTTAAGTTCCCTACAATGTGCCAGGCACCATTCTAGATACTTTAGGTCCATCCATTATTGTATGAATCGTTCCAGTGGGGCCCCCCCCAGAGTGGAATTATCATCTTGCTTTGGCGGGTGAGTAAACTGATTCAGGGAACCATTAATACTCAGGGAACAGGTAATTTCTGGATTGGAGAGTCAAACTAGGTCTTAATAAAACCTGCTAATCCTTGAGGTCCAAGGAAGGAGGATTTCCTCTTACCTGTGCTTGAACCCAAGGCTGCACCTGGAGCCTTAGTTCAGTGTTTTCTTATTGAGAGAGAGATATATATATATAATTTTTTTCTCACACCAACCAATTCCCTCATTCTTAGACACCACTGGGTACCCATCAATTAAATTCACTTCTGACACTAACTACCTGGAGTTAGCCCAGGTCCCACAGATCAAGGGCTCAGTCCCACAAGACTGCCTCCACTTAAGATACCAGTGGAAAATGGCATGCCCAGTTTCCCCACATTTCTGTCCATTAGAATACAAATTCAGGGGTTCCTGTGATCTTCTCCTCAGGTTTGGTAATTTGCTAGAATGACTCACAGAACCCGGGAAAGCACTTTATTTACTATTGGTGGTTTATTATAAAAGACACAACTTAAGAATGGCCAAATGGAAGAGAATCATAGAGCAAAGTACGGAGGGAAGGGCACTCAGAGCTCCCATGGCTTCTCCTGGCATGCCACCCTTCCACCACCTGGCGGTCTTCACCAACTCAGAAGCTCTCTGAACCCTGTTTAGGAGTTTTCTATAGAGGTTTCATTACATAGTTATGATTGATTAAATCACTGGGCACTGGTGATGGAACTCAACCTCCAGCCCTTCTCCCTTCCTGGGAGGCGGGGATTTCCAGCCCTCTAGTCCCCTGATTGGTTCCTCAGGCTACAGCCCTCATTCTGAAGCCATCTTGGGGTCCACAAGAGTCACCTCATCAGCATAAACTCAGGTGTGGTTGAAAGGGACAAATTAACAAATCCACTCCTATCATTTAGGAAGCTCAAAGGATTTGGGGAGCTCTGTGCCTGGAACCAGAGAGAACGACAAAATATATGTTGTTGTTTTTAGACCACACTTAAGGATGTGGGTTCATGTGAGTGCTTTGAAAACAACCAGGTGTCTCTCCCTTAATTTGAATTGACAATGAATAGGTTTTAAAAAATTATTTAAAAAATAATGTTCTACATACATGTTAGGACTTATACTCAACAGGGGTCTAAAGTGAGTGGTTAAAAACTCGGAGAATAAAATTAGAAACTGAAATAGTATGTGTGATGCGGAAGAGCTAGAAACAGTGGAGTTCAGAAATGACATATAAATGGATACTCAGGTATTCAATTTTCACGACGAGATGAAAATGTATATACGTGTATATGTATATGTGTATATGCTTATGTATGTACGTGTGTGTAAATGTATATACATATAACACACGTATAGATACACGATTTTGGATTCATACTAAATATATATCAAAAACATGTTATTTAAAAAGAAAATCTGCACAGAGATTTATTCATAGCCATACATGAAGAAAAAGATGAAATACTTCATTTTCTTTTTCGCCTCAGAGTTTAGTCTGTACTTGCTGTAATTTGAAAATACGGAGGAGGGTGCAGTGATGTAGAGGGTTTAGAAAAGAAACACGTGGTTAAAGGGTTGGGATATACACTCTCTGGCCAAGTTAAAGAGCTGGCTTATTTTGCTTGTAAGAGAGGCATGACCTGGAGGTCCTCAGGAATTTAAAGAATAATATGATGCAGAGAAAGATGGCCAGCTGTTCTCCATAACTAATGAATACGTAATTTGATGAAATAAACTCAAGCTGAACTGGAAGGGATTCAGACTGACTGTTAGAACAATTTCTCAACTGTGAGGGCGCCTGCCCAACAAAGATGGCTGGTCTGTGCTTTTCTACAAGTCTCTAGGACCGCAGAGATTCAAATAATTCTTAAATATAGGCAGGGCGTGGAAAGGATGGCACAAGGCAATGTCTCAACATTTTCTAGAACCTTAAAATTGGGGTTTTGTGATAATTATTTTAAAAAAAAAAGGAAAGAAGAAAAAACAAGTTCTGGTCAGGTGGGTTAGATTTCCCTCTAGTGGCATAAAAAGGAATTTAGTACAGCTGTGTGTGAACAAATCAGCGTCCCTTGGAGCTGAATGAAACTTGAGAAAGAAGCCAAGATGTATGGGTTTTCTTTATTTCTACTCACTTAGGTGAATAGCCTCATAAAAAGTGTGGGCGAAACAGTCCTTCTTTTTCTCCCTTAGATATTGCAATCTGGACTCATGCTCTGCTATCACTATGGATTGTTTTCCTTGGAACTGAGAACTGGGGGAGATCATCTGTTGTCTGTTGGTGTGTGAAAAACTCCCTTGGACTGGGAGTTTGGCAGGTGTTTCTCAGGGGCTAGTGTCTGTCACGGTACAGGGGTGATTAGGGCTTTGAAGACAATGGGCCTTTCCCTGCCTCTGCTGGGATCAGAACTCCCTTCACGGTCCTGAGTGGGCATTCTAGCATGTGTGGGAAAGTGTGTGCCCTGATGAGAGCTGACAGCCACTGTAAACCACCATGTTGAGCCCACAGACAGAGTCTAGCTCAAATCCCCCTTTTTTGGGAGTAAGCACAAAAGAGACCCTTATTCCAAATCTTTTAAGGCTATCTGACATTGTCAATTTATCCCAAGAACCGGGTGGCCTTAAGAAGCAGAAGAACTGAAAGTCGTGCCTTGATTCTGGCTTTGAGTCAATTTTAAATGAAGGTTTAGAGATCCAAAGCTCTGAAAAAAAATATTTCCCCTCCCTATTTCCCCATACATAATTCCTCATACATAATTCAAAAATAAAACAATAATATTTCCCCATACATAATTCAAAAATAAAACAAAATTAACTTTGAAAGTAAATGTAAGGAAATTAACAAAATTTGTTTTTTTGCCTTATGATGCTGTTTATTTTGGTGTCTCTGCTTTGCTGTGTCCAAAGCACATGCCTAACCAACTACTGGTTAACCTGGCACTGTTTATGTCCACAAATCACAGAGTCTTGCTGGATCTTGTTTACTCAGCCTGAAAAGGGAGCATGAATGAATTTGCCTTGGTCACACAAGTACAGAGGGTCACTGGCCATAACTCCTGTCACCAGATGAGTGGGTTTGACAACTGTGGCTAGCACAATCTGGCTTTCCCAGCATCCTCTTTGTTCCAGCCTAGATACATAGCACAACCTAGTTTCTGTGCCCTTTAGCAGAAAGCTACTCAAAGTTCATCGGCTGGTGGTGATTCAGGCTTTCTTTGAAGAGGTGCCCTTCCTTGGTGGATAGTAAATCATTTGCTTTGCTCATAAATAAGAGTGTATCTTGGTAAATGAATACTGGTGGTGAAGGTGGAGATTGCCCGTGACCTTCAGGAGAAGGCTGTGGACTAGACCATGCACTCAAGCAGCATCAGGAGGAGGCATTGCCTGGGCTCGCCACCGTGGTCACGCACTTTTCCTGGGGAACGTATGATGTGGGTGGTTGAGGGGAGGAATGCGGCTGTTTTAGCTCTCCTGCCTGCTCTTGGATGATTTTAAGTTTGACATCCTAATCCCCAAAAGAGAAAGCCTTTTGAAGATGCATGTGAGGGAGTTCCCCCTTCCTTTGTTTTTGCCTCCCAGGAAAGCTAGGCCATATGACAAACTCCAGAAGGGCAGCATTTCCATACCAGAATGCTTAGGTCTTAAGCAGGAGAGAAAACAATGAAAGGTTTTATGAAATTCTTGCTTTATGGGTTTTTGTTTGTTTTTGCTTTCGGTTTTGTTTCCAAACATTTTGGTTCATAGAAATCATCATGTGAGGTACTGTTTGTAGGTTGGGGCCTGTGTATTCTAGGCTTAATGATAGCGGTGTGGGAAGTAATGAGGCTATGAGAGTGTTTTAATATACAGGTTTTATTATTCAGGTATGGTGAGACCAACAGATCAGGTGACAATTGCCATTGAAAGGATAGCTTGTTAGTCACCCTTCTCAAGAGGAGGGGCATGGCACTCCATGCGGGGCCACAGGGGGAAACACCTTGGTCAGTTATGAGGCAGAAGTAGAGGGAAATGTGGGCTAAGAGCTTTTATTGTGGTTTCTATAGAAAGGAAGAGACCAGGCAGTGTAAGGAGGCTTAGGATTGGCTAATTTGAAGATTTTAAGCAGGCTCTGGGGTAGGTGGGTGTCCCTGGTTGTCTGATACCTGACCCATGGGTGATGAGGGCTGGTAGAGAGTGGCCCAGAATGTGAGAGCCCCGTCGGGAGATGATTGGAGATAGGACTTTGGATCACTTGGTCTGCATATGAAAGGTGTGTAACTAGGGCACCCATTTGCTATCTCTAGAAATCAGCTAACCCTGGAAGGGGCAGTCCCTTGCAGTATCAGCAAGGCCCCAAGATGTCAAAGCATCACAATAAAAGACCTGCATAATATGGAGAGGAAAAGAGAAAACCACAGTCACTTTTTCAAGTGGATAAAATTGCTTGGGGGCACCAGGATTTTGGCCCAGTGACCCATTGTTCAAAGGTTGGGCTTTGGAATCATGCATCCTTGGTCTTGAGCCCTACATGTGCCATTTTCCAGTACTGTGATCTTGGGTAACTTAACTTCTGTAAGTTTCCGTTACTTTTCAGTTATATGGGGATCAAAATACTTTTTATTTCATAGGATTGTTGTGATTATTAAATGAGATCATTCATACAAAGTATTTTGGGCAATATCTGGCACATACAAAATGCTAAGTAAATGTTAGTTACTATTATCATTGTTCTTGCCATTATTTTTATTACTAGCAGTGTTGACTAGTTTTCTGATCACCTGAGGATCAAAGAGTCTCAGACTAATTAGTAATCTGTTTTGTAATGGAATTAACCTGTCTTGTCCTATCTTTTCCCATTAAATTCTCTGAAGGCCACCTGGATCTGTGGGAGATGATGTCTTAAGAGAAATGGCAGCTTCTAAAGATCTTGGTCTTACAGGAGGGTGCCCGGGCCCTTGTGATGTGGTGTGTTAGATATGCCGTACTGTCTAGAAAGGTTTAAAAATGAAGTTGAGATTCTCTACCTGTCTTTCTGTTCCCCCCCCTCACTCCTCCTATCTTTTAGAATCCCTACACTGACGGGGATTGTGGAACAAATTTGCTGCCCTCCTGGCTTGAAGCAAGAAGTACTGAGTTGGGGTTGTTCAATAATCCTATTTTATCCAAGATGGCGTACAATTAGTTGGTTATTCCCAGCTCATTTGCCAGAGAGAAATGATGTTTTCATTATGTTCAATTAGCCAACATATAGTACAGAGAGAAATGATTTAAAGAGAAGAGCAGGTGTGAGGCAAAGTGTAGCCTTATTAGAGAGAAGATTCTGGAATCTCTGTTGCTGGTTATGAGGTGCTTGCCAGCGTCAAAGTATTCAATGCAAAAAATGAGTCCCATGGAAGAGGTGTAAACAAGCTTTTTTCTATAAGGGGCCAGATAGTAAATACTTTGCAATTTTGCTTGCTGTATTAGTTTGCTAGGGGTGACATTACAAAGTATCACAGACTGGGTGGCTTAAACAGTAGAAATTGACTATCTCCCAGTTCTGGAGACTAGAAGTCCAAGAGGAAGGTGTTAACAGGGTTGATTCCTTCTAAGGGCTTCGAGGGAAAGATCTGTGCTTGACCTTCCTTGGTTTGTGGATGGCCTTCTCTCTGTCTCTTCACATCATCTTCCTTCTATGTATGCCTGTGTCCAAATTTTTCCTTCTTAGAAGGACACCAGTCATATTGGATTAGGACCCACCCCAATGACCTCATTTTAACCTGATTGTCTCTGTAGAGACCCTATCTCCAAAGAAGATCACTTTCTGAGGGATTGGGGGTCAGGACTCCAACACAGGAATTTCGGGAGGGAGATCCAACTCAACCCATCACATCAGTCCTATGGTCTTGTTGTGACTTCTCAACTGCCATTGAAGCCGAAAAGCAGCCATAGACAATGCATAAATCATTTAGTAAATTTATTTATAGATAATATGTATTCCTATATATATATGTATTCCTCTGTGTGTGTGTGTGTGTGTATTTATATATGGATAAAAATTTTCAAGTTTTCAGAAAAAGTATCAAATATCTCTGGAAACCCCCAAATTTGACGTTTAGAGATTGAACTCCTTGGCTTTTGGTTGCAATGAAACGTGAGGGGAAAATGTCTTAGAGCATGTTTGTATTCATGAAATTCAATTCCTTTTGTAGGTTTTTTATTTTTTATTTTTTGAAGAAAGTTTCTTCTTCCTATTTAAAGCAGTTGCTTACAGATAATTTTCAGATGAGCAGCACTATATTTTGGAAGGAAAAGGAAAAATATTAAGGAAGATGCAATAAATGGGATGAAAAAAGAAAAGCATGAGGGAGAGCTCTGGAGAATACTTGGAATGTATGAGAAGCATTTCCGCAGGTGCAGGAAGCTAGCGGAGCCTTGACATTGTACTGTGGAGCTGAATGGGGCTTCCAGGAGTTGGTAGGAGGCGCTCTTGCACTTCAGATGCTTTATCCGTGATCCTCAAACCCATTCACTAAAGAAGCCCCAAGTCCCACAGGAAGCAACAGGTCTATTGTTACTTTTTGTTCTTTGTTTGCTGTTAGTTACATCTTCAGAAATTACATTTAGGACATCCAGTGTGGTGTACAACAAAACCTAAGACTTGGATGATTTACTGAGGTTTTCCAGCTGCACATTTTATTTTTTTAAATAAAAATTTTATTTTATTTATTTGAGAGAGAGAGTGAGCGAGAGAGAGAGGGAGAGAGAGAGAGAGAGAGAGTACAAGTTGGGGGAAAGGCAGAGGGAGAGAGAGAGAAGCAGGCTCCCTGGTGAGCAAGGAGCCCCATGCGGGGCTCGATCCCAGGACCCCGGGATCACAACCTGAGCCGAAGGCAGATGCTTAACTGACTGAGCCACCCAGGTGCCCCCCACCCCCCCCAGCTGTGCATTTTATACTTTGTTTAGCCATGTGAGCATTTTGATAGTGGTGAATCAAGCCCCCGACCTTGACTTATAGTCACATGATAGGTTTCATTCCGATATTGCTCAGAATTTGCAATCATCATCCTTTTAATGAATAAGGTTTGATAAAAAGCTTAAAAGCAGCTGTAATTTAGACGGTTTCTTTCAGCATTTTAATGGTGATGCTGAAGGACCAGCAGCATCAGCATCACCATTACCTGGTTGCTTCTTAAAATGCGGACTCTGGGGCGCCTGGGTGGCTCAGTCGTTAAGCGTCTGCCTTCGGCTCAGGTCATGATCTCAGGGTCCTGGGATCGAGTCCCTCATCGGGCTCCCTGCTCCTTGGGAGCCTGCTTCTCCCTCTGCCTCTCTCTCTCTGTCTCTCATGAATAAATAAATAAAATCTAAAAAAAAAAAAAATGCGGACTCTGTACCTCTCCCACCCTCGCCAGACCTGCTGAATCTGATTCTGCATTTTAACAAGGTTCCCAGGTAATCCATGTGCACAATCAAGTTTTAGAAGTCCTGCTATGACGACCTTCATGATCCTTACTTCCACTTCTGCTAGAGCAGAAAAATCCCTCGAATGCCAAACCACTAGGAAGCAGGGTGACTGGCCTCTGCTCTTCCCTCCTCCTTCTAGAAAGTTACAAAAAGTACAGAATCTAACTCAGACAAATACCCCAAGCCCTTTGAAGACCTGTTTCTGCCTCTCAATTAACAAAAGGCGAAACAAGAAAATCAGTTTCACGTTGCATCTCCATAGAAACCCTGCCTTGGTATCAACTCCACGGTGTTAGACTGTGTTTTCTTCACACAGTTATACCAGGGAAACTGAGCGATTCAAAATAACCCAGGGCTGAAGTAAAGAAAGTTCTAATTTGATTTTACTGAGATAGGGAGACTTCCTAAGAAGTGTGGGTAGACAGTCTAGCACTATTTCAATTACTAGGTAAAGGTCAATAATGTACTTAAAATACTGGAGGGTTATATGGCAGCTGTGTTTTACAGGCAAAGTCCAAAAGAGCATGTTCTTGCGTCAAAAGTAGAAGAAATGCTCAGTCACTGCACTCATAAAATGTATATGAACTGTCCATAAATTCCACTGATAAGTCCTTATATCACGAAGAGGAATCTCTCTTCAAGTAGAGGGTCATTTCTGTCTTTTTAGTGCCTGGTGTGAATGACTTTTCTGCTCTCCTGCCTCCACGGTGCAACTCAGGCAGCCCCATAGAAATGTTCTTTCCACCTTGCTCCTGCCGTTCACGCTTCGTGTAACAGTCCTTGCTAACTCGCAGCTTCGGAAACTGATACACCCTTAAGGAGTGTGTTCCAAGTGCAGTGACGTCTGTTCCTTCTGCTTTCAGCATTATCTTGTCCAGCTGCAACCTGATTGCGTTCCTTCTGGCTGGAGAGATGGGGCCGCGGTGCAAACACAGGGGAAGGCGAGCTTTCCTGGGGCTGGGCCTGTCTCCCTGATGCAGAGCGGTGTTACCTCTGATGGGAGTGACTTGGGGTGCCTTTCGTTCAAAGAGCTGAGGATGCTTCTGCTGTTCTTAATCCTCTTTTTTTTAATCTGATCTTCCATCAGGAAATACAATATGAATTTCATTTTATGGGCAAGGAAGCAGAAGCCCAAAGGGAATATTGTCTGTCTTCCAAAGGTCAACCTGTTGGGGCTGGGTGCTGGTCCACCCACCTTGCTGTTCTAGCAAGCCAGGCTTCCTGCTTCAAGAATAATAATAGTGTTCATTATATGTATCCCATGTATCCTGTACACCAGCTCGGTAGAAAGCTACACATTTTGTGTCCGTGACGTCTTATTCTCATCCCAATCCAATGTGATAGGTACTCATCTATCCACGTCTTACAAATGAGAGAACCGTATCCCTGAGAATTTGAATAACCTATTTCTAAGTAATGTGGCTGGTATTTGAACCTAGACTCTGACCCCAAAGACCATGGTCTTAACTGTCCAGAACTTTGGGGCTGCACACCCCCCTGTGAAAAAGAAAGCAGAGTAACCAGGGTGCCCACCCTTGGTCTGGCATACCGTCGATGCTTCCCCCCCCCCCCCCCCCCCCCCCCCCCCCCGACTCCCCGCCCCACCCCTTAGGACTAGGTTATTCAAATT
>NC_058415.1:11196360-11202875 GCF_002201575.2 Neomonachus schauinslandi
CCCCCCCCCCCCCCCCCCCCAGTGCATCCTCTGAGAGTTCTCAGGTGCAGTCCTTGAGTCTCACAGTTCCAGAGTAGCGGGAAGTCTAGTCTGTCTTTCAGATGCCCTACCCCGTATATGTCCTCAAGTCCTTTCCAAAGGGCTAGTCCTCTCTTAGAAGGCTGTACCTTCTAGAAGCTAGGGAACACCACAACGCTGCCTGTAACCAGTTCTATCCAGTGGGCTGTGCCGTGGCAGGTGTGGGAAATGCAGAGAGACTTTCACTTTTCCCAGGAGAAGCCATATCGCCACCCCGTGTGGGCCTCCCCGGGGGACATGGGTGGACCTGGAGGTAGGGGTGGGGCCGGGCTTCCACCATCTAGCTTCCTGGGCCTTAGCAGCTCCTCAGCAGGGAGAGGACAAGAACCCACCCTCTGCGGGCTCCCTCAGCCAGGAGTTCTTCCTGCCCAAGTGGGCCTGGGGTCTCAGTGGCTCCGCTCTGTGGCTTCCTTCACATGGCTGCCCTGCTAGGCTCTGGTATAGCCCAGGGGGCTGGCTTGAGAGGAGACTGTTCCTGGATTCTAGTCCTGCATCTTCATCCTGGTCAGCGCAGTCCATGCTGAGAATTTGAATAACCTAGTCTCAGGGGGTAGTGTGAGGGAGGGGACTTCAGTCCCTTCACTCCCCAGAAGTTTCCTGGGCTTCTTGCACAAATCTGCCAACCTTCCCTCGCCGTCTTCAAGCTCCTCACCATGAGAATCTCTATTTCAGAAAAAAAGAAAATTGTAATTAGGATGGCCTAGATTCCTGGATATGTGACTATGCAGGTAAGATGTATACTCATTAATATCAAAATAATTTCACTGCTTCTGCTCCGTGATTGATTGTTCCGTGGTAGCAAATTCAGATGCCAGCAAGACAAGCGGCACATCTTCGATTAGGGCTAGTTTAAGGCAACAGAGCCCAGTAGGAACTCAGGGGGGACACTGTTCTCTCCAGGTATCGCCTTATTAATAGAGGAGTCCAGGGTGGCCAGATTTTCTGGATTTTTAGAAATCTGGGTTTTCACATGAAATTTGATTTTTTTTTTAAAGATTTTATTTATTAGACACAGAGCACCAGCAGGGGGGTGGGGCGGGAAGAGCAGGCAGAGGGAGAGGGAGAAGCGGGCTCCCTGCAAGGAGCTGGACACAAGGCCCAATCCCAGGACCCCAGGATCACGACCTGAGCTAAAAGCAGATGCTTAACCTACTGAGCCACCCAGTGCCCCCAAATTTGATTTATTTTACTTTATTTTATTTAAATTCAATTAATTGGCATATGGTGTATTATTAGTTTCAGAAGTAGAGTTCAGTGATTCATCAGTCTTACGTAACACCCAGTGCTCATTACATCACGTGCTGTCTTTAATGCCCATCACCCAGTTACCGCATCCCCCCATCTCCTCCCCTCCGCAACCCTCAGTTTGTTTCCTATGGTTAAGAGTCTCATGGTTTGTCCCTCTGATTTCATCTTGTTTTATTTTTCCCTCCCTCTCTTTATGCTCCTCTGTTTTGTTTCTTAAATTCCACATATGATAATTGTCTTTCTCTGATTGACTTACTTTGCTTAGCATAATACCCTCCGGTTCCATCCACGTCAATCCAAATGGCAAGATTTCATTCTTTTTGATGGCTAATATTCCATTGTATGTATGTTTGTGTGTATGTGTATATGTATATATCACATCTTCTTTATCCATTTATCTGTTGATGGACATCTTGGCTCTTTCCACAGTTTGGCTATTGTGGACATTGCTGCTATAAACATTGGGGTGCAGGTGCCCTTTTGGATTGCTACATTTGTATCTTTGGGGTAAATACCTAGTAGTGCAATTGCTGGGTCATAAGGTAGCTCTATTTTCAACTTTTTGAGGAACCTCCATACTGTTTTCCAGAGTGGATGCACCAGCTTGCATTCCCACCAACAGTGTAAGAGGGTTCCCCTTTCTCTATATCCTCACCACCATTTGCTGTTTCCTGACTTGCTCATTTTAGCCATTCTGACTGGTTTCACTCATATGTGGAATATAAGGAATAGTGCAGAGGACCATAGGGGAAGGGGGAGAAAACTGAATGGGAAGAAATCAGAGAGAGAGACAAACCATGAGAGACTCTGGACTCCAGGAAACAAACAGAGGGTTACAGAAGGGAGAGGGGGAAGGGGTGTTATTCTTGAAGTAGGGGGGAAGGGGTAACTAGGTGATGGGTATTAAGGCAGGCATGCGATGTGATGAGCACTGGGTGTTATATGCAACTAATGAATCGTTGAACACTGCATCAAAAACTAATGATGTACTATATGTTGACTAATTAAATGTAATAAAAAAATAAATTATAAAATATGGCTAGTACCCACCCCCCCAAAAAAGATAAAAACTTCTTCACAACAAAGGAAACAGTCAACAAAACTAAAAGGCAACCTACAGAATGGGAGAAGATATTTGCAAATGACATTCAGATAAAGGGCTGGTATCCAAGATCTATAAAGAACTTATCAAACTCAACACCCAGAAAACAAATAATCCAGTCAAGAAATGGGCAGAAGACATGAACAGACATTTCTCCAAAGAAGACATACAAATGGCCAACAGACACATGAAAAAATGCTCCACATCACTTGGCATCAGGGAAATACAAATCAAAACCATACTGAGATACCACCTCACATCAAAATTTGATTTTTAAATACTGGCAGGAAAATGAATACAAAAAAAGCAAAACCCTGTGTGAAGGACTCCTAGTAATTGTGGCTAGGTGATTCAATCCAGCGCTCCCTCTGGGGAAAAAAAAAAAAAAAAAGAGGCTGAAAGAAATATATACAAGTATTTTGGGAAAAGCATCAGTGACCAATGACCTAATAAGTTGGTAAGTCAAATAGGGAAAAGGTTGGAGCTCAGGGAAATGAGCCAGAGCATTTTCTATGGTAAGGTATTTGCCTGTCAAGGAGAGGTGCTAGGAGAAGCTGCTTTTGGCAAATTACATAAGGTGTGGGTGACAGGCCTCAGGTCCAGGTGGAAACCTGGTCTATTACCATCTGTCCCTGCCACACAAAGGACTAATGGGGGGCAGCTAAGAGGCACACTCATGTGGCAGATTGGTGTGGCTGAAGGAGAAATGGTTAGAGTTAAGAACTCACCCAAGGCAGAGATCCTGGCACACCTACCCCTGTTCTCCATTGTAAACTCAAAGGGAATCATCCCAAAAGTATACAGTACAGACTGCAGTCCAGAGCACTATAAATCCACAACTCTGAACAACAAGCTCCCTCCGAAGATGGAGGAAGCTATTCTAAGTCTCAAGTTATTTCTATAAGTAATTTTTCGAACAAAATGACCAGACCACTATGAAAGATGACAAGGCACTTGAAGAGACAAAGCGATGTGCACCAGAATCAATGGAAAATACAGAATAGAGGGTAAGCCACATGAAGGATACAGTGAGGTGTAACAGAGTTTAATTGGAATCTCGAGAGGAGGGACTGGGATATTGGTGAAACTGAAGGAGATTATAGCTGAAGATTTCCAGAACCAAAAGAAATCAACCCACTGGTTCTAGAAGCCCAAGCAGGATAAATAAATGCAAATTCACATCTAGACACGTCAGACTAAAATGGCAGAAAATCAAAGACAGCCAAAAAATAAAAATCAAAGATACAGTTATCTGACTACTAATTTTTCAACAGCAACATTGCAAATCAGAAGACGAAAAGAACTGACAGTCAAGAAGTGATCTTTCTAAAATGAGAGCAAAATAAAGACACTTAGATAAACAAAAACAGAGAATAGGCTGCTGTCAGACCCACACAAAAACAAGTTCTCAAGGACATCCTTCAGTTGGGAGGAATGAAAAGCAAAGAAAGGCTGAAAGGAAGGGTCGATTTGTATAAACATTGGCTGTATGAAACATTAATAAAAATGCCTTCCAGTGCTGAAAATATTTAGCATGTTCTAGTACTGAGGAGTGAAATTCACAGCCACAGTAGCTGTAAGCATCACGAGAGGAACCCTGGTTAAGGTGTACTAAGATGCTTGCGTAGCTGGGAGGAAAGTGAAGGCATAGATCATTATTAGACCTTGATAAGTCAAGGATTCCTCTTGCAATTTCTAGGTAACCATCACAAAGAATATAAAAGAAGAGGGTTTAGCTTCCAACCTAAGAGAGGAAAACACAGAGAACACAACTTAAGAAAAAAAAAAAAAATCAGTCCAAGAGAAAAAAGAAAAACAGGTGGGTCAAAAAGCATATAAGATGGTAGATTTAAACACAAATATATTCATGCTTTCTTTAAATGCAGATGAAATAAATACCCTAGGGAAAAGACAAGAGTCTGGATTTTTTAAAAAGACAAAGAAAAGCTCATTACAAGAGACACATCTTAAAAAAAAAAAATAGAAAATTTGCAAGTTCAAAGATACATACAAATAAGCAGCTCTTTCTGCCCAGGGGTTCTGTCCCTGTACTTTAATAAAAGGTATATACACATAATAACCAAAAATCTAGCTCTGTTTGTTTCAGATAAATGTTGAAAGTATTGCTAAAGATTAAGAGGAACTCTTTATAATGATCAAAGGTTTAATGCCCCCAAGTAGACCTAACAATCTTAAAACTGCAAAGCAAAAAATTGACAAAACCATAAGAAAAAATAGAGGAATCTACAACCACCCTGGAATATTTTAACACCCCTCTTAGCAATTACTGGAACAAGTAGATACAAAAATTAATAAAACTATAGAATATTTGGACAACAGTGTCAACATGCCTGACTCAATGGGCATATGTAGATACCATACCAAACACCACTAACATATAAATTCTTTGCATGCCACAGGAACGCATCTAAAAATTAACTATATCCTGGGGAATGAAATAATCCAGAGTACTACCACAAGGGCAATTAAGATGAGAAAGTAATAACAGAATGGATAGGGAAAAGCATTTGGCAACATGCATTTTTATATCATCTATTCACGATAAAAATTTTGCCGCTAGGAATCCAGAGAGAGTCCTTTAACTGCAGAACATCTTGGAGGTATGCTATGCATGCTGAATTTCACTTACGCCTGAGCTGCCTTTCCCCACCTAATGAATAGTCAAGCAATGGATCAGCCCAAAGCACTGTTGAGATTGCTTACCTTTTACTCTGGCCAGCTGTTATTGCTTAACAAATCACCTCCAAACTTAACAGCACACTACAACGATTTCCGCATGCACATGGTCCCTATAGGTCAGGAATTTGGTCATGGCGGAGTGGGATGGCTTACCCCTGCTCCATGATGTCTGGGGTCTTCCATGGGAAGACTAGAAGGTTTGAGAGGGACTTAAATGGCTGGGATCTGGAATCTTCTGGAGGCCTCTTCACTTTTTGGCCATGGGAGAGTCAGACTTCTTACACATAGCGTTGCTCAGGGCAATATGGGAAAGCTGCAGAACCTTCTGTGACCCAGGCTCAGAAGTCATATACCAGCACGTCTGCAACTCTATTGGTTGAGCAAGCCTGCTAGGTTTCAAGGGAAGAAGGACTAGACCCCCACCTCTTAATGGGAAGAATTTCAAAGGATTTGAAGCCATGTTTTAAAACCGCTACCTCAGAATCTTATCCTTCTAAATGGCTTCAGAATATCAGATATAATAAAGATGGCCCCACACCTAAAAGCAAAAGATGGCTCAGCAGCATAGAGTTTCCAAGGCATATTCTTTTTCTTCCTACCCTCTGATTTGGAAATTGTTTTAGTTTTAGTTTTTTGTTTTAAAGATTTTATTTATTTATTTGACAGAGACAACAGCAAGAGAAGGAACACAAGCAGGGGGCTGGGAGAGGGAGAAGCAGGCTTCCTGCTGAGCAGAGAGCTCGATGTGGGGCTCAATCCCAGGACCCTGGGATCATGACCTGAGCCGAAGGCAGATGCTTAATGACTGAGCCACCCAGGTGCCCCTGGAAATTGTTTTTGAAATTCTTTCCCCACTTCATTTTAGGGAATAGTGTTTTTATCCATCAGAATGGGATGGATAATGTCATGGTAACCAATAATTCCGAAATCTCAGTGTCTTAAAACCACCAGGGAAAACTAAGGTTTATTTCTTACTCACATTATATATTCACCACACCTTGGGTGGTGCTCTCCTCCATGTTGCTTGTCGTCTAGGGTCCGGGCATCTGGAACATTGCTGGTTATTATAATCAGAAGAGCTTTGACTGAAAGCGACCACATCTCCTCCACTTTTTTTATTATTATTATTATGTTATGTTAATCACCATACATCACATCATTAGTTTTTGATGTAGTGTTCCATGATTCATTGTTTGCGTATAACACCCAGTGCTCCATGCAGAACGTGCCCTCTTTAATACCCATCACCGGGCTAACACATCCCCCCACCCCCCTCCCCTCTAGAACCCTCAGTTTGTTTTTCAGAGTCCATCGTCTCTCATGGTTCATCTCTCCCTCCAATATCCCCCCCCTTCATTCTTCCCCTCCTGCTATCTTCTTTTTTTTT
>NC_058415.1:11202975-11361857 GCF_002201575.2 Neomonachus schauinslandi
CTTCCCCTCCTGCTATCTTCTTTTTTTTTTTTTTAACATATAATGTATTATTTGTTTCAGAGGTACAGATCTGTGACTCAACAGTCTTGCACAATTCACAGTGCTCACCATAGCACATATCCTCCCCAATGTCTATCACCCAGGCACCCCATCCCTCCCACCCCACCCCCCACTCCAGCAACCCTCAGTTTGTTTCCTGCGATTAAGAATTCCTCATATCAGTGAGGTCATATGATACATGTCTTTCACTGATTGATTTATTTCACTCAGCATCACACCCTCCAGTTCCATCCACGTCATTGCAAATGGCAAGATCTCATTCCTTTTGATAGCTGCATAATATTCCATTGTGTATATATACCACATCTTCTTTATCCATTCATCTGTCAATGGATATCTTGGCTTTTTCCACAGTTTGGCTACTGTGGACATTGCTGCTATAAACATCGGGGTGCACGTACCCCTTTGGATCCCTACATTTGTATCTTTGGGGTAAATACCCAGTAGTGCAATTGCTGGATCATATGGTAGCTCTATTTTCAACTTTTTGAGGAACCTCCATACTGTTTTCCAGAGTGGCTGCACCAGCTTGCATTCCCACCAACAGTGTAGGAGGGTTCCCCTTTCTCCGCATCCCCGCCAACATCTGTCATTTCCTGACTTGTTAATTTTAGCCATTCTGACTGGTGTGAGGTGGTACCTCATTGAGGTTTTGATTTGGATTTCCCTGATGCCGAGCGATGTTGAGCACTTTTTCATGTGTCTGTTGGCCATTTGGATGTCTTCTTTGCAGAAATGTCTGTTCATGTCTTCTGCCCATTTCTTGATTGATCATTTGTTCTTTGGGTGTTGAGTTTGATAAATTCTTTATAGATTTTGGATACTAGCCCTTTATCTGATATGTCATTTGCAAATATCTTCTCCCATTCTGTTGGTTCTCTTTTGGTTTTGTTGACAGTTTCTTTTGCTGGGCAAAAGCTTTTTATCTTGATGAGGTCCCAATAGTTCATTTTTGCCCTTGCTTCCCTTGCCTTTGGCGATGTTTCTAGGAAGAAGTTGCTGCGGCTGAGGTCGAAGAGGTTGCTGCCTGTGTTCTCCTTTAGGATGTTGATAGAATCCTGTCTCACATTGAGGTCTTTCAACCATTTGGAGTCTATTTTTGTGTGTGGTGTAAGGAAATGGTCCAGTTTCATTCTTCTGCATGTGGCTGTCCAATTTTCCCAACACCATTTGTTGAAGAGACTGTCTTTTTTCCACTGGACATTCTTTCCTGCTTTGTCGAAGATTAGTTGATCATAGAGTTGAGGGTCCATTTCCGGCCTCTCTATTCTGTTCCATTGATCTATGTGTCTGTTTTTGTGCCGCCACAAAATTGTGATGCCGCCAGCTTTGCTTTTCTTTTTCAACATTCCTCTGGCTATTCGGGGTCTTTTCTGGTTCCAAACAAATTTTAGGATTATTTGTTCCATTTCTTTGAAAAAAGTGGATGGTATTTTGATGGGCATTGCATTGAATGTGTAGATTGCTCTAGGTAGCATTGACATCTTCACAATATTTTTTCTTCCGATCCATGAGCATGGAACGTTTTTCCATTTCTTTGTGTCTTCCTCAATTTCTTTCATGGGCATTTTACAGTTTTCTGAGTACATCTCCTCCACTTTTAACCCAGTGGCTGGAAATTGTTAAAAGGCCCTACCTGGCCATAGAAGGACCTGGAAGCTCAGCCTTCTGTGTCAGGGAGGAGAGGAACGCCAGGTACCAGTGTGTGCTCTAATGGGTACCAAAGTGACTGACTAATGCCATTAAAGAAATGGAGGTTACAGTTGTTATCATGAATAGTTTTTCTGAGCCTAGACCTGCGAGGGCTTTGGAACCAAATATTTGTTAACTAATCTTTTTGAAGCGTACAAATGTGAACTAGTTTGGGGGTGCCTGGGTGGCTCAGTCAGTTAAGCATCTGCCTTTGGCTCAGGTCATGATCCCAGGGTCCTGGGATCGAGCCCCATGTCGGGCTCCCTGCTCAGTGGGGAGCTTCTCCCACTCCATCTGCCTGCCGCTCCCCCTGCTCATTCTCTATCTCCCTCTGTCAAATAAATAAATAAAATCTTAAAAAAAAAAAAAAAGTAACCTAGTTTGGATGAATGTGAACCAGTATGTGAATGTGTTCAGATTCTCTTACACAAACCAAATGTAAAAGTCCAGTGAACACCACACATCTGGGGATGTGGGGAGGCCAGTGGGGGGCTCCCAGCTGGCTGGGGTTTCATGATCCTGAAGTGCACCTTGAGGAAAAACCCACGACTACCTGTATCTAGGAATCACTGGTCTTTAGGGATAACCCCCCATTGTCCTGGTACAGGTTCCATATTGGGCCCTGGGTTGTTGTGTAGCCATAAAGCCCAGATGCCCTTCCAGGGTGAAGAGGATGTAAGATATGGCTTGAGCACATCTTGAAGCCCAGTTGGGACCTTTCTGGTAATATACCCATAGATCCCTTCTCCATGTGAAGACACACTCAGGAGCAAAAGCCATGCTCAGAAGCAGCCCTGTGGATGTGTGTCACCCTCACACCCACACACCTCCTAGAGCAGCCAGCTTCCTGTGACAGGGCATTCACCCCACGGCGAACCCTGGAGTCAGAAATTCAAATGGCAGGCAAATAACTCACCAGTGTGCATAGGACAGCCAGGCATAAAACAGGGAATTGTTGGTTAGAACTGGCGTGCCATCTAAAGGCAGTCAATTCATATTTAGATATATATATATATATATATATATATATATTTATACACACACACACATTTTGGGCTAGCAAAAATAAGAGATGGAAGAGGAGATTGGGTGGCTGTGGACTGCCACCTTGCATACTCCAGCATGGCCTTGTGAGTGGCATGGTGGGTGCTCTAGGGTTAGCTCCATTCAGTTTCTGGTTTGGAGGATGACAGCGATGCTTACCCACCCCTGCCCCCACTGTGTGCCATGCCTGTTCTGAGTGTTTCCTGTTCATTGGCTCATTTCATCCTCACAGCTGCCCTGTGGGTCAAGGCCCCCTATTTTGTGTACAGAGCACGAAGGCTTATGGAGGGTAGGTGCCTTACAAGCTCGCACAGTTCGCAAGGAGTAGGGCCCGGCCATTGGGCTTCAGAGCCCATGCTTGTAACCAACCCTCTGGACCGCTCCTTCTAGAATAAGTAGCATGACACTTTTTAAGTGTGGTTTTCACACCTGGGTACACATCAGAATCACTTGAGCTTGCCGGGGCTCTACACTCCCTGACTGGTCCCCAGATGCACCAAGAGGACATCGCCATGATGGGAGCCCAGAGTAGCATTCATGATGCTTCTCCCCTCGTACTTAGGTAACAGTCTTCTGACCAACCTTTGGGGAATTTCTTTTGAAGGTTTTAACACATCTCTCAGGCGCAAGGCCTCCTGGGATCCAAATGCAGAAAGCCAAGCTGAACCTCATTATTGTTCCATCCCTAGGAACCATGTTTTTAAGAAGTAACTTATGACCTAGACCATGGCTTTTGGAAGTGGTTGGAACAAAGGGACAAAGAGGAGGTGAATGCTTTCAAGGAGAGTCCTTTGAGCAACATCAACTGGACAGTGGTCCTTTTTTTTTTTTTTAAACCCTGCTTTCCATCATGTGGTGTATTTCTGCTAACAATTCTGGGAGTGGCAGTAGCGGGGTGGGCAACTGTACTTTCCCTCTGAATTGGCAAGTGTGTTCCACATCAAGGAAACCTTTGAAGTCTGTTGTGAATATACCCAATGAAGAGAAATGTGGAAGACACAGTAGGGATGTCTGAGGAGGGTGGGCAGAAATTGTGGCGATCTGAACCAACTAGTCATTTCCCAGCCTGTCACAGTGTCTTTGATGGCAGAAAGGAGGCTTGAAAGGGAGAGGAGAGGGAAAGAGGGGGAGAGAAAGAGTGGCCAGGGGGCAGTTCTCTGAAATGTAAGCTGTCACATTTGCAGGTCGGTCTGTGTTTGCAGCACAGGATGAGGACGGGGCGCCAAGACTCTGCCTGATGCCTGTCATTGGTGCCAATAGATGCTGGCCAGTGGTTTGGCTCTGCCCCTTTAACCATCTCTGAAGATACTTCTGAGTCTGGAGCCAAATGGAGCTCACATTTGAACAAATAGGAAAATCAGCTTTGTGACTCTTCTGTTGTATTTTGGATTTGCAGTCTAGGGGCTGCCTTTCACCTCTTAAAGTCCGCAGTCGCAGGAGTGGGGAGGTTGGTGGGGAAGGGGGCCGGGTCTGCCTGGTCAGTGTGGTTTCTAGTAGACTTGTCACTGTCGTCCCAAAGGGCTCGTGTAATTTCCACTTTGATTGAACTTCTTTGGGAGTGTTTCGTTAGCTGATATCTCGGGATGGCTCTCTGCCCCTCAGAGGAGAGCTTTTGTGGAGGCCAGGCTTCTGATGGTGACAAGATCGATGGTTCCCTCAGTGTCGGGCTCAAAATTCAGACCTACGTGGTCATTTTTCACAGTCTCCATTTTGGCTAATTTTAGTTCTATTGCAGATCAAGACAGGTAGATGTGTTGCATGAAAAAGGAATTAAAGTCAGGGCCATGGTTGTACAGATTGTAATAAAGAGCAGAATGTTGCAGTGTTTAGCATTTCCACTTAATTTTTATTTATTTTTTTTAAATTTATTTTTATTTGTTTAAATTCAATTTAACATACAGTGTATCATTTGTTTCGGGGGTAGAGGTCAGTGATTCATCATCAGTTGCATACAACACCCAGGGCTCATCACTTCAAGTGCCCTCCTTAATGCCCATCACCCTTAATTTTTATCAGCAAAAACATTTGATTTTGTTTTCAGTAATAATTCCTGTTCTAGATGTTTCCCAAATGGGTTTAAAATAGCCAGTCATTCTTCTTATCTAAAATCGGAGTTATTGTAGCCAGAGTGGCATCTAGCCTCTAGGGCACCCTTGTGCAAACTGTAAAAAGCGTCCAGGATGATGAGGCTGGTGGGTGGCATCTTAGTGGGAAGACAAAGGCACCCCTTCCTCTGGGAAGATACCACCCCTCGCCATCTTCTGAGATGGGCTTGGGATGGGTTTCCACCCCCACTTACCCCTATGGGCAGGAGCCCTTCTAAAGTGGGCTTGGGGATCACAGATCCCTGTCCTCGACTCTCTCTGTCACACTGTGTGAGTGTTCAGGATTTAAAAGGCACTATCATCAGAAAGTGTCTCCAATGCTCCGATGTATTGGAAACAAAGTCAGAGGATGACTCCAAGTTTATAATCCTAACAGGTACGAATTGCTCTACAACTCCTGGGATACAAGAAATGTCACACTGCTCTGTTGTACAGATCAGACAGTCTCTAACTTGGTCACCCCAGCCTGAGTTGTCAGGAAGCTCAGCAGTGGCCATTTGGGGCTCCGTCCCTTTTCCGCAACATCGAAGACCGTGCAGAAGGGACAGAGGCCTGGAGAGGGTGCTCGCCATCCTGGGGAGAATGCGGGTTTCCTCAGCTGCTCTGTGACACCACATCTGTGTGTTGTCCCCACCATCTGTCTGGGGTATTGCTCTGGGCAGGGGCACGGGCTCTTTAACCCCGTGGTCCTTGCCACTGCCCACAGGCCTCCCTCCCTCCTCAGCATTGCTGATCCAAGGGGGCTCAGGTTTCCCACCATTTCCTGAACACAGAGTCCTTTTCCTCTCCTGTATTCCTGGGTTTGACAGCTTTCCTTTGCTTTCAGCTCTGGATGATGAAGCCTTCACCCCAGCCCTTGATCCACGTTAATACCTCATGTTAATTAGAATCCCCCAAGAACCTAGTAACCCTTCCCAAGCGGAGAGGGGTTCCTGGCCTAAGAGACACGAAGCCTGGCCTCTCCCTTAGGTTGAGGAGCAGGCAGGTGGGGGAACTGATGGACAGTTTCATCTCTTCCTGCTGGATCTTCCTGATGAAGGGGGTACAAACACGAGGTAGTTTCTCAGTAACCACACACTGCGTTAAACACTGGACAACTCACCTGATTACCTGATTTCCCAAACCCGCCATTTTCTTTAGCAACTCTTATGGGCAAGACACATATTGTAGGGAAACCGACATATGTAAGAAAACTCTGCCTTCTAGTAGCTTAGAGTTTAGTGGGAAGTGTGTAGAGGAAAAGAGAGCGGGGTAAAAACAACTCTACAAATTCCTCTAAGTGAAGATAAGAAGGAATCAGCAGAGAAGCAAGGGAGTGTCTGGAGAATGGAGGAAGCCTAGCTGGGTGGGGTGGGGTTGTCGGAAGATCTCAACCTGACAGATCGACCGTGTGGAAGTGGAGACGAGAGGCGGGTGGGCTGCCTCAATCTGGAAGGGGGGTGTCACAGTTTCAGGGGTGCAGCAGCGTGAGACAAGGGGCAGGCAGCGGACTGAGGAGGGCTCGTGGCAAGGAAGGGCAGCGTCATTTCCTGTGGCTGCTGTAACCGTCCCCCCAGACTGGGGGGCTCCAAACAATAGAAATGGATCTCTCCTGGCTCAGGGGGTACCATTCTGAAATCTTGGGGTCTGCAGGCTGGCAATCCCTCTGGAGGCTCTGGGACAGAACGCTTCTTGCCTCTTCCACCTTCCGGCAGCTGCTGACGCTGTCGGACGTGTGGCTGCGTCACTCCCTCTTCCGGCCCCGCCTCCACTCGGCTCCTCTGTGCGTGTGCGTACGGGATCTCCCTCCGACTCTCTCTCGTGAGGACAGCCGTGATTGCCTTTAGGGCCCAGCTGGATAATCCCGGAAAATCTCCTCATCTCGAGGTCTTTAACTTTATCACATCTGCAAAGAACCTCCCCCCCTTCCCCCAAAGAAGGTCACATTTATAGACTCTAGGGACTTGGGCCTGACATATTGGGGGCTATTATTCTGCCCACCAGAGAGAGTGAGACCCAGCCGTCAAGAGCCTGACAGCCCTGCCGAGAGGGGCTGAGGTAGCCTTGGAGGGATCATCCGGGACTTGGGAGGGATCATCCGGGACTTTTACGTGAGGGCGTCGTGAATGAGTCTGGTCCGAAAAGCTCGGCGTAGTGAGGCTGAGAACAGGTAGGGGATGCGGGCGACTGTGTTAAGGAGGGAGCAATGGGACGAGGAGCAGTGAGTGGATGGGGAGCCACGGTGGAAATATGATCGATGGGTTTGAATGTGAGGAGAGAGAGAGAGACTCACCAAAGAGCACTTCCGGCCCAGCTGTTGGAGACATTAGTGGGATACCCTGGTGCGGCCCTGAGCTGAGCTGGTGAGGAAATTAATTTGGGTTCGCAAGAAGTTTTGTTTTTATAAGGAAAGAAGCTTTTTCTCACTGGTGGTAAAAAGCTGAGCCATGATGGTACCTCAAAATGATCCAAGAAGAACATAATTTGGGTGAGTTCACTGGATTAATGTAACTTTGTCTTAATTCGTTTTAAAATTTTGATTTGTTTTAGGACACACGGAGACCAAGGTTAGCTCAAGAAATCCAAGGTCCAGGAGGCCAGACCCCGAGGAGAGTTATAGACTCAGCCCCCTAGGCAGGAGGGAATGGACCTTTACTTGAGAGATTATTGGGATTCACACCATTCTTTTCTCTCTACCAACTCTTCATTATTTCCCTCTGCTTTCTGGTTTCTTTCTGCTTACTCGTAACTTTTCATCATCTTTCTCAGAGTCCCTGTTTTCTTACAACCCCTGGATTACCATGGCGCCTTATACCCTCATGGTTAATCGATTATAACCTCGTGGTTAATTTAGCTCCCACTGCTAACTGGCTCATTCTTTCATTACCTATCAGTTTAACCCCTGAGGGAAAGAATCTGATCAGCTGGTTCAAGTTTTGTCCCTGGCCGTCTGGCAGTTGCTGGCCAGCCTCTGAAGGCTGCCTAAAGGTCAGGGACCCACTCCTGGTCCAGTCAGCTGTGGCCAGGGGGTAGAATTGTGTGATGCAAGCAAGAAAACTGAGCCTGGGGCTGGAGCAAAGAAGCTAGACAGGTACAGGAATCAGCACGCCTTAGAGCAGTGGTTTGCAAAGTGTGGTCGCTGGATCCCCAACATCAGCATCATCTGCACCTTGTTAGAAACGCACGTTCTTGGGCCCTACCTCAGACCTCTTGGATCAGGAGCTCAGGGAGGGGATCAGCAGTCTGCGCTTTGACAGACCCTCCCGGTGATTCTGATGCATGCTGAAGTTCAAAAACCACTGCCTTAAATGAAGCAAACAGCATATAGACTAAAACCAAATGTTGGAAAGAAATCATGAGAGGAGGTCAGGCCGTTCAGTGGGGGTGTTGATGCAAGCTACCCTTAAGAATGAGGAGAAAGTGGCATTTGTTATAAATTCCTATTTTATTGGCACTAGAAGGTCTGTGTCTTCTGCTGGTGAGTGATCTGCCTTCTCCTGGGTGGTATTATCTGCCCCAAATGAGGAGCTAAGATAAGTACTATTATCCCGCACCCTTCTCCCCGCACCCACACTTCCCTGACCATCCGAATGCTCCCTCCTCCTCAAGGCCAGCCCAGCGCTGGGTTCCCTCCACAAATTCTGACAAATCTGGCTTAATAAATGTTGGTGTTTCCAGTTAGGTTTTGTTTTTCTCCAAAAAATCCGTTAACTATTTACTTTGAGTCTTGGGACATTCAGATCATTTACACCTCTCCTGTCCCATTGCTGGTCGGGGGAAGTTCATTTGGTTAGGGTTTGTTTTTATGGCCCTCATTTGCATGCACATGGATCAGAACCACCACCACAGCAACATAAAGTAAGAGGAGATGGGAGGAAGAGTGCTTCCAGGGAACATGAATAGGTTAAAACCTAATACAGGACCGGGCTTAGGGTGAGGTTAGCTAGATGCAAAATTTAAAGAGGCACTGAAACACGTCAGCAATCAAATGAAGTATTGCAATGCAGTATTTTTAAAAATCAAAATCGATGCAGTTAAAACCTGTAATAAACAAAGCATCCAAATTTTAAGTCGAGACAGGCTCCTAATCCCTCTTTAGCCTGGTTGGCTTATTACCCGGAAATGGCAACAAATATCCTCCCGACTCTCCAAGATGGAGGAAGGACATTGGAGCCCGAGTGAGAGTGCTGTTGGATGGATACGCTGCCAACTCAGTTTGCCCCAAGAGGGGCACTCACCGTTCCTTACTCTTGAGCAGAGAAAAGCTATGTCAAGCACTTCCTAGAAAGAAGATGCTACATTCCTAATTCATTAAAGTCTCGATTAGTTTATTCTCTTTATTCACAAAGAGTGGTCTCGGAACGTCTAATACATTCATCTAACCAGCAATGCTCTCCTGTTCTTGGTCAGTGTAGATGGCTGGTCAGTCCTGTCTGACCCCTCCTCTCAGGTGGGACTTGTCTGGTGCAGTAGGTGATGGTCCCACTGTTCCCTCATCTCTCCTCCTTCACCCTTTTATCCACTCTGTTCCCCTCTCATTCCTTGTATTCTGGATTGTGGGATGGAAAGAGCAGTAGAGGAGGTGGTACTCTGTTCTTAGCTCAGCCACCAAACAGACATGGGCCTCTGGGCCCCTGGGCCCCTCATGGCTCCTGTCTGTGCTTCAGTTTCCTCGTCTGTGACAAGAGAATCTCAAAACTAGATCACCCCGTGTTCCTCTCTGCTTCTCAAGTTCTGTGCTTCCAGTTCTACCTCAGATATTTCACAGCCACAGGCTTCTATTAACTCCTCGTCTCACTCCCGATTCTGAGGGCCTTTCCACTTGTCTCAGGATAATTCATCTCCCCTTGCTCCTTTCCATGATGGATGGTGGATGATAGGAGAGAAGAGTCTGGGATTCCCATGTATCAAAGCTGTGATTTCTGAAGACAAACAGGACCGCAAAAATCCTGACACTGTTTTGTGTTGTCATTATCTCTCTTGAATAGATTCCCATTCGTATTTCATCAGTAATGTTCACCTTTAATTTCTTTATAGTGAGCAGGAACTTAAAGACACTTGGGAAGCAATCTGAAGAAAGAATTTTCTAGACCTTTTTTTTTATTCCTCTCCAGTGTTTCACTGTATCTCACTCATATTAATTTCACAGGAGTAGCTAAGTGTCATTACCTAATTCTTTCCAGAACATTCAACTTCATTTTCATAGAAAGAACCCTTCCTTGTATACTCATATCTCACTGGTTTACATGTAGTTTAAGTGCATATTCTGCAGAACTAGTGTAACTGGTGTTAACGTATTTAGGAACAAATTTAGCTGACTACTGATAAGCACATAACTCAGCTGCTGGAGGCAGAAGTAGGTGAGCATATTAGAAAGCAATGGACTGGTTCACAGACAGCTCCTGCGCTGTGGACATCAATCGGGATGTTTCACAGAAGAAATGGAAAGCAGAGCTTTATCATCCGAGTTCGGTGGAAATCCATTACAAGAACTTGGGCAGGGTTTATGGTATTGGTTAAAACTGTGCTTCCCTACCCTCTTGCCAATAGCTACCATCACTTAAAGATGTAGAGTTGAAAGTCTTTGATGTTGAAATTCACAATGTTGTGAAACAAAACATGTCTTAATTTTTCAGTTCTTTTTTTTTTTTTTTTTAAAGATTTTATTTATTTGACAGAGAGAGACCGCGAGAGCAGGAACACAAGCAGGGGGAGTGGGAGAGGGAGAAGCAGGCTTCCCGCCGAGCAGGGAGCCCCATGTGGGACTCGATCCCAGGACCCTGGGATCATGACCTGAGCTGAAGGCAGACACTTAACGACTGAGTCACCCAGGCACCCAATTTTTCAGTTCTTAAGTTTAAATTCAATTTCACTGCATTTTCTTAAATAGATGGGATAAAGTTTATCTTTATTTGCCCTCAAGGACCTCAGTTAAAGTGATTGATTTTTCACTTCATTCTTGTTCTCTGTCCTTATTTAACCTCCTTTATAGGTGTTAATGAAGAGTTATGTAGCCCAAAAAACCTGGGGGTGTGAGGAGAGGGAAGAGAAGACAGAAAAGGAAATGAAAGTTAATAATCTGATTTCCGTACAAAATGGGTGCTTGGCTCCTCAAGGATCTAGATGCCCCTATATGGGCATCACGTGGAATATGGCCTCGCAAAATGTGCCAGTAAGAAATTTTTCTGGGCACCAGGAGGGTTATTAAAAGAACATAAAGCTTTCTGTTTCTGTATATCATGTTCATGGATACGGAAGCGGAGGGAAGTGCACTTGGCTTGTGCACTTGTGATGAAATGGCTCAAGACTCTCATCTCCCTTCTAGCTTCCAAGATTATATTTGAGCTTCTCTGTCTGGTCATCTTCACAGAGTAAGATGATTTCACCCATTTAGCCATAAGTGTGTTAAATCCTGGACTTACCTCTAGAACAATCTTTCCAAAGCACAGCTCTGATAGTGTCACCCCTTAACTCAGACAACTCCAGCATGTCCCCTTGCCTAATGAATTAAATCCTCACGCCTTGCCCTGGCGTTTCCATCCCTCCAAACAAGGCTTGCTCACTTGTTACTCAGGACTGCCGTGTGTCTACACTCCATTCAGGACACACGGGCCTGCTTGTGCTTGTCCTCGGACCCTGGGCCTCTGCTTGTGCTCTTGTTGTCTGCTTAGAATGCGTGCATTCCCTTCATCCCTGTACCTGTTAGGCTTAGGGGAGGGTTGCAAGTAGCAGAATCCCCCTCTCCCTTCTCAAAAATGACAGGTTTTATTTTCCTCAACATGGTGTCTTGGTTTCTTTCCTTTTGCTAGTATTTCCCAAACTTCTCTTCCATCAGTATCCCTGTATTAGTATTTGTCCTTTAAATGGACTTACATTGTTTTTACTTGAATCTGTTTATTTATTATAGAAAGTTTGCATCTATGTGAAAAAAAAAACCAGTATCCCTTTATAAATAAAATTGAATTCACAAAAGTGAATTCAATAAGATATACAGTGATATTACCTACCATCTAGGTAATGCTTGCCTGAGGCATGCTCTGTTTGGGTTCATGTATTAAAGATTGGCAGCCAACAGAGTTTCTCCTTGATGAAATTAAGAGGATGGAAGAAGAATGGAAAACGGGGTGACTTTCTCACTGTTTTGTAGGTAATGCCATGTCCACGAACCATCTAGAATAATCTCCCGTATCATCTGTGTGTATGAGTATGTTTTCCACACTTTGGAAAACAGTGCCTCACCTCTGTGAAATGATTAGCAGCTAGAGGGCAAGAAGTGATTCTCCTCTCCATGTCCTTTGCCTTTCTGAGAATCTACTCCTTAGGCTTCTAAACCCCCCTCCTTCTGAGAGACACAGAGGCACCTAATAAGCCACAGTGTTATTTGATGGGAAGAAAGGAGTAGATATTTCTGCAGCACTAGCCGATGGATTGGTCTGTCTTCTGTGAAACATCAAGATAGTAGGTTCTGCAGGCCTCTGGTCTTAGGCTGCAGAGTGAGTGTGTTCCCTCAAGTTCTCGTGTGTGTACGTGTCTGGGCAGGGTGTACATGCTGTGGGGAGAGAGTGGGAGAGGAAGACTGTGGCGTTTTCTGAGCTTCCTTAATTCACAAAGCTCTGAAATGCCCCAGTGCTCTGAGAGTTGAGTTGGTGGGTTCCTGTCTGAGATCGGTGTTTTTGGGGAGCTGGACAAAACTCTGGAGACCGTCTCCTCCCCTAGTCACCCCCCCCACCGCACCCTACCCACTCTACTCTCCTTCTGTGGATGAGGAACCAGGGTTTAGGGAACAGGTATCCAGCCAGCGGGAGCTCTGTCTTTAAGCTGCAAATTGGAGTTGAATCCAGATGCTTGTGACAGAAACCAATCGCAGTGGCCCTCCTGTGACTGACGTGAGTTGTTCACAGACTTTTCCCCTCCTTTTCCAGGCTGTGCTGAGTCCTCTCATAGCCATCGCGCTGAAAATATCCCAGATTCATGAGAGAACCGGCCGGAGGGGCCCCACAGTCATCACCTGAATGGAGGAAAGATCAGTCACCAGGGCCAAAAGAGAGCGCTTGGCAGGAGACACTTCACCCACGCCTTCTTGCTACCTGTTTGTGCCTTTTATGACTTTGAAACACACACACACACACACACACACACACACACACGATAATTTGCTGGTGGGTGGGGGAGGGGTGGGTGGGAAGAGAAAAAAAATCTGTTTTGTTTGGATTTGGGTCCGTTCCTCCAAATGCAACAGGGTCTTCAGTTGTCTGTTAAAGCTGCACTATCATTTGGTATCTATATTTTGTCACCCAAAGGACCCTCACCTTTTGAGAAAGAGTAAGTGGGCCGGGAAGGTGTCCCTCATGGTGTTAGGTGAGGAAAGGTTCTAAACTCACGCACAGAGCCACAGAGCGCATGCCAGAATTAGGCTCCCGCCACGCCACAGGTGCCGCTGGGCAGACCTAGGAAGACTCTCCTTGGCGTGGGGCAGGACTTAGCTTTTCATCCTGAGTCAGGTCTCCCAGGGGGAACATTGTGGGACTCCTCATGGCCTCTGGCCACCAGATGGCCCACTCCCCCTCCCTCCCCTCCCCTGCCGAGTCCTGGTGCCACCTTCTCTGACATCGGAAGCATTCTACAGATCATCATGGCACACTTTCAAGGAAACACATCCAAGGGTGTTTACCTCTCTTGGTTTGTAAATAATACTATTCTAGCTCGTAAGCGGGCTGCATTCCGACAAATTCAGCCATTCATTGTGCAGGTAGAAAGCCGTTTCTTGGCAAGACTCTGCAGATGAATGCCTAACATTTCACCGGTCCTCCCTTGACCACATCCCGTAGGGTCCTACAGGGGCTTATATTCATTCCGCCTGGGAAGACAAAATACCACCCTGTCTGCTATCTCTCTTTCTCTCCGCTCCCTTATCTCCCAGTGAGGGCCTGTTCTAAAGCAGTCATTGAGACACAGTTCAGATCTTACAGTGGCTCTACAAAGAGACCATGAAATGCTAGCAGAGTGGAGAACAGAGTGCTTGCTGGAAGAAGACCTTATTGGTGGTCGTTAAGGAACTGATGAGATAGGGGTGGGGGAGGGCGGCACCCCTGCCGGAAACCGGAAGTTCACAGCTGGCTTGCTTTGCCCAGGAGAAGGATACTGCAGCTCTAGCAGCCTCTGTCTGCACCCAGCCGGGACGCTCGGTGCGTGGGACCTGTTTGCGTGTGTTTTGCTTCCTTGGGAACGACCCTCTCACTCACCCTGTCGTTAGCACAGATGACGTGGTGCACTTTGACTGTGAAGCAAGGGGGTTTTGCTGTAGTCAAGATGAGCGCAAGCAGGGAGACGTTCCTGGGAAGGGATTTGTGGCCACTTTCTATCTCTGCTTCTGTCAGAAACTTGCTCCGACATGTAGTAGCCAATAAAAAAGAAATTCCTGATTGCAACCTGACGCATGGATTGTGGATTTTTGCGTGTCTGTCTTGCCATGGGTGGTCACATTTTGATAAGTCTGTCTTTCAGAACACTGGCAAGGGCTGGCTTTCGTTGTTAGGACCTGGGAATTTATTACGTAAGTGGGACCAGAAAAGGCAGATGGCTCAAAACTGCCTTTGGGAGTCAGCAGAGACGAAATTGGCAACTGGTCTTTCATCGTAAGTATCTTCGTTTCATAATCACAGAGGGTGGCTTCGAGCAGAGATTCTAAAGTCATGGAATTTATCAGCCATGAATGTCATTTGCCTTAAAGCTTTACGTGGGGTCTGTGGTGGCCATCCATTTACTACTCGGCTCTGTGTGCATCCACGCAGTTGGATGCATTATAAAGCTTAGCTCCAGGTCAGAAAATAGGTATTTTTTTCTCAAGTTGCTGAATTTTGAATCATCTCTAGCTTCAAAGTTCAAATGTAAGGTAATCCTCATTTTAAAAATCTATTTTTTTTATTTCCAGCGTGTGCGCCCAGCTGCCCAAGTATTCATTCATTCACTCATTCAACAAACGGGCTGAACAACTACTCTCTGCAGAGTCCTGTTTGCGGTGCAGCGAGGAGATACACAAAACAGGATTCCTGCTCCTAGGAGCTTGTAATGTGGACACGGGGGGCTAGGACATACATACGTGAAGAAGCGGGAGGACATGAATGTTCTACTAGAGGCACCAGCAATGTGCTATGGGAACACGCGGAGGGATTAGCTCTGAGATGGCAGGACACTAAGCACTTTATGGGTTTCCCGAAGAGTGGAGTTTCCTGAGACTTGTAATCATATATATGATTTCACGAGGGGTCCATGTAGCCAGAGCAAAGACGGAGTTGAGAGGTAGGATGGCTGGAGAGGATGCTTGCGTTGGGTCTCGGGAGAGAATGGCGCAGATGAGCGAGAGTGCAGGAAGCACAGAGGTAGAAAGAGCGGGTGGAGCACATGTTTGGGCCCAGCTATGGAAAGAAGCAGCTGCACGGCCACCGATTTTTACAGAGCTTTTTCTTAGGTTGCCCAAGGGAAGATCCTGTGGTGGCTCTGGGACACAGCCTTTCTCTCTGGAACCTGCTCAAATTCACGTTGCCAAGGTATTATTTCTTCTTTACGTAAAATCCAAGCTTCTCTTGCTGAGCTATGCCTGCAAGTCCTCTTGTCTTCTCCTCGGGAGAGGTGGAAGGCAGGAAGTCACTTTTCTTTCTTTTTTTTTTTAAAGATTTTATTTATTTGACAGAGAGAGACAGTGAGAGAGGGAACACAAGCAGAGGGAGTGGGAAAGGGAGAAGCAGGCTTCCCGCGGAGCAGGGAGCCCGATGCGGGGCTCGATCCCAGGACCCTGGGATCATGACCTGAGCCGAAGGCAGACGCTCAGTGACTGAGCCACCCAGGCGCCCCTAGGAAGTCACTTTTCTGCACGTAATGGTCTTTATGTCTTAAAGATGAAGCTCCAGCCACCAGTCTTTCTTAAGAGTAAATGACTGGAGAGGTCCGAGACTTTTGTGGGGACCACAGGAGACAATCCTAGAGGAGAAGGTGGATGGAGTGTGGCAACTGTCAGGCCACTCTTGTGATGGGCTAATATCGAGGGGTTCACTCGCGACACCATGTGCCCCCAGCACAATGACAAGCAACAGTGTCTACAATGCAGTGGTTCCCAACCAGAGCAGTATTTGGAAATGTGTGTATACGTGCCAGGGAGGCATTTGAGGGGACGGGACCCCGGATTCTAAATACCCTACCAGGGGTCCGCCAGTCCCCTAGAACAAAAAATTGTTTTGCCTCATTCATGATTCTTGGGTTCATTAGCTGACCTTGAACATGACAGGCAGCCATCATTAAAATGAGATGTTTATCCAGTATTCCTGATCCAAGGTGCAGCCTCTATCCACAGGATTCACGAACAAATAGTTTTTTATGGCATCTCAGGCTGAAGGGCTTGGACATGACCTGAAGGCTTTCTACACAGGAAGCCTCAGATCGATGACCAGTCCCACGGCGGCACAGTGGGCTGACGCTTGCCTGTGCCGAGCCAGTGTGCTCTGCAGATAATGTAGACATCCCCCGGGGAAGAGGATGTGCTGACTTCTGATTGGCCGGCTGTGGGTCAGTGTAAGGCATGGGATTTACTTTGGCAGTGATAGCCATCAGCCGTGGCAGGTGTGGGGAATTTGAAACACACCTGTGGGAGAGGGGAGTGCCCAACAGGTGACTCCATTTTATTGCTTGATCATGCATCGGGTAGTCTTGAAACACGTGGACACTGCCATCCCAGACACCTGCCTTGACAAGATTTCCCTCCCTGAGTGGAGAAGGGCTTGAGAAATCGTGCACCTTTCGAAATGATGTAACTGCCGGTAAATCAGTGTTTGGCCCTTCAACAGTTACAGACAGCAAGAGATGATCAGAGGTAGCAGAGCTTAGCGGATGCCTGTCCCACTCCCACCAGCTGGAGCCCTTATTGGTGGAAATGGCTCATGCAGTTGGCAGCCCACTTGGTATGTGAATCAGCCTAACCTGTCATGGAAAATTATAGAATATGATGAAGCTATGCATTATAAATCCACGTCTTTATCATTTTTTCATACTTTTAGCACCTAATAGGTGCCCTGCAATATGGGCGAGCTGGGGCGATACCTCACTGAAGACTCTGTGTTTAAGTAGAATCTTGAGGAATGGGTAGAACGGCCAGTAAAAATACTTGCGAGTTTTGGAGTGGAGAGGTCAAAAATACACACGCTACATCTCAGATATGCAAAAGATGCAGCATAATGTATTCTATAACTGACCTTGTCATGCTCACCTTCTGGGGGATGGAGGGAGTACTTAGAGCCGCCACTCGGAGGAAGGTTATAAGATGAAAATAGTGGAGGAGCTGTCACCTCTGAGAATTTCCCATTGTCGTTGACAGGTGAGCCTGCCATTCCCGTGTGAGAGAAGGGAATGAGCAAAGAACTGTAGTGAATATTTGCCTCTTCTTCACTCTCTTACAATGTCTGTGCCCTCCTTGCCATTCAGGGAATCGTGGTTCTCCATCCATCACCTCTAATTGTACCATAAACTTAAGGAGGAAGACGGGATACAATGTCTACCTCCTTGAGTAAGTACCCTAGGGGTGGCCAGTGAATTCTTATTAAGCACAACAGAACACTTTTGTTGTGACTTGCCCAGCGGGTTTTAATTGCTGGGCCTCTCAAAGGTAGGATTTGTTCGGAGTAACACCCGTGTCCTCGATGCTGGCTTCAGAGTACATCCATTTTCAAAAAAGCAATAAATGTCTATTAGTAGTACTTCTTTTCAGAAAGCAGCTGGCTTATCTTCTGAATCAATAGTTGGTGTTCAGTGATGTTTGGGTTTTCAAAAAGAATTAACTCATCTGGATGGTTTGTTAGTTCTGCATGGAGAATCAAACTTTGACTTATGTTCCCCTATTGATTTTTTTTTTCTGATGCAAAACAGAGATGAAAGAGAGGGAAGTTTGAGTACAAAATTTACTGCAGTAAAGAGATCAAAACAATTTTCTTATGTAAACCAAAAATAACATGTTTCATATGACTACCAGAAGTTGGAAAAATCCATTTATGACCAATGCAAACTCTGGATGAAAGCCCAGTGACAGAGTTGGTTCAGGCCCCTGGATGTGTTCAGACCCCAGAGAAAATTTCAGGGTAACAGTCTCAGTAGAGGGATAGAAAGAGATGACAAGAGAGAAATAATAAATTGCATTGCTAAGAAATGGTCACCTTCCCATTGGACAGCCATGAGTGACCTTCATATCCAGTTATGCCCTTGAGGTCAAGGATTCAAATCCCAGATGCCCAAATGCATGTTTCATGTAAAAGGACCAGGATTTCCTTTCATGTGGCTTCCTGCGTATTTGTCAGGACATGCTTCATCTGTGCACTCGGCAAAAAATGGGAAGAGGAGGCCATGGAGGCCCCATTCCATCTTGACAGCCCTTGAAAGCTCTTCATCCTCACCACCACTATTCAAACCCCCCTGTGCCCATTCACAGGGGGCTGCCTGTCACCAGTAGGAGCCACTATTCATCATCAATGGAATGATCAGAGAGAAGGAAACTGCAGAAAGAGGTGGGGGCCAAGCTCCTAGGCAGAAAACATGGAGGGCGTATTTACATGTTAAAAGAGAACCCTATTATATGTCAACTATAGTGAAAAAATTTTAAGTCTTTTTTAAGTTAAAAAATATAAAAGAGAATGCTAGAGCAAGCTCTCTGGCTTCCCCAAGGGCTGTAAGGTATTGTACCAGTCCTGGGGCTCCACTTCCTGATGGGGCCCACTTTCTGAAGCTGGAGAGAAGTCCAGACTGCTCCGTGGGAGAAGGGAGCTAAGACAGGGCCAACCTAGCACAAATGTTTGAAGTAAATACACTCTCTCATGCCCCTCTACTGGAAACAACTGTATGCTATGGGCAAAGTTTCTCAATGCCTCAAAGTCTCAGTTTATGCATCTGTAAAATGGGACTAACCATTGCACTTATTTCTGAAGGGTATAATGAGGGCTAAACAAAAAGCACAAAAAAGTTCCCAGCACAGAACCCGTCATATAAAAGACATTCCATAATTGTTAGATAACAATCCTAGCATAAATTCCTCACTTGATTGAGGAAGAAACTGAGGCCCAGACAGATGAAGATTCTTGTCCAAGCTCTAAAGCCTCAGGCTGCCTCTCTTCCCACTGTCCTGCCACCCAACATGTCCTCGTGTGTTAAAACATGTAATAAAATATAATAAAGCTGAGGACGAATCAGTGGGTTTTTTAAAATAAATGTCCCAAGCCTAAAAATGCATATGGGTCTGTATCTTGAGACCCCAAAGAATTTTCTGTTAAGGATCAAAGTAGTACAATATAGTCTCTTTTCTTTCAGATTCTAGAGATTTGCAGGGGGGATTTGTTGAAATACACACGGATATTTTAATGCCTTTGAAGATTTATGTCAAAATCTATATTAATACAACTTATGGCTAGTACAGTTTTCCCCTCTGAATTCTGTGTCTTATGGATTTTTAAGTATTCTGTCTGTCCCACTTGAGTCTCCCGAGAAACCTTGTCATCTCTGCTGTACAACCATCCCGTTTTTAAGATATTCATTGAAAATTTTGTTTGAGCCATTTTGAAAGGAAATATTATAGTTGTTTTCCACGTAGAAGTAAAATACACATAATTAAAATTAAGTAATATGAAGTAACATTCATGGCTTCCAAGAGCACATCTCCCACAATGCGAATTACAGTGTCACTCTGGTAATATGGTAAATGGGGAGAACTGTGACACCAGCCAACAAAACCCACAAATTAAACCACAATGACCCTTCGTTTCCAGCCTGCTTTCCTTCTGCGATTGTTGGGTGATGTAGCGCCTGAAGGCGCCTGGCTGCCCCACGAGCAGCACCTATTCCTTCCCCCCTGGCGCTGAGGTGATGGGAGGGGGTTGAGTGAGAGCCAAAAGCCTCTTGGAGCAGAGCTCCAAAAGTGGTCCCAAAGCCCACCTGGGCTGGGGCTAGTGCGAATCCTTTGAAATGTTGCCGGCTGCTGACCACACCCTTCCAGAGCCCTTTCAGGCCAAGCACATCGGTCGAACTGCATGGCTGTCATCCCCAGCATCTCCTCGGTGAGCACCCCTGGGGGTCCCAGAAGACACTTTCCCTCCCATAGTCCAGTGGCCACGTTTATTATCAGCAGCTGTAGCCCATGAAGGTGCATCCTGAGCACGAGGGAGTGTCCCCTGCTTCAGCATCCCTGGCTCTGCCTCTCAACATCCTGCAATGGTGTGGCTGCCGGCACCTCGCCTGCTACAGACTCCTCGTAGGAAGGTGGGGCCTCGGGGTGGGCATCTGTTGCATCCTCAAATTCAAGGCCCATCTCTGTGTACAGAGGTGGAGGAACATCCAAGGCGTCTCCCTCTGCAGGACAAGGTTGCTTCTCGGCATCAAGACTCTCTTCATATGCAGGAGGGTAGAAATCTGGCCTGGGGATCAAAATGCCACAAACATACATGTGTTATTTAAGTGGTTAACGCCAAAGAGGCATATGCCTGCCTCTCTCAAATCACACTGTGTGAAGTGAAACTGTTAAGAAACATTGATTTTGAAACAGATGTACTTCTTCCCTGGCATCACCAGTTTTAAAAAAATGTGCCGCTCTTCCAGCAAAACCCTCCTTATCAGCCATCAGATGTGTGCCTCTATAGTCCTGTTTTTCCCAGTGGGTTATTCCAAGCTATTCCCTCTCTCTCCCTCATGGGAACCAGGGACTCTCAGTGTGAGATCGTCACCAGGGGGAGGGATGCGGGGGGGCCTCAGCTGCTCAACTTCCCTACACCCAGTTAGTCCATCCATGACCTTGTCCCCATTCACACACACCACATTCGTGCTCACTGTCTCAAATCCTCCTAGCCAACAAAATAATGGACGAAAACCAATGTATAAACTTGTCAAATCACTGTTAAACACCTGAACCCAGTGTAACATTGTGTGTCAGCTACAGTCTAATAAAACTTTTTAAAAACCCAGCTCTTTGCTGTCTTCTCAACTGTATCCGTTGCTTCTCTTTCTTCTCACTCTTTCAAGTCTCAGCGACTAGTTTCCAAAAATACATACTCGTTTCTCAAACCATTTCAACCAACAACTTCATGTAGATTTCACTGGCCCCCCTTTCCATGCCAAAAGGTCAATGGCAAAAGGAGCCATTCACGCCAAAGGTGATGTAGTCATTGGTCATCTTGCCCAGTGCTGCTAATTGCCAAATCATTCTGGCTTCTCCACCATGAATGGGACTGGGGGTGGTGTGAGGTGAGGAAGAGTGAAGGCGAGCTTGATTGAGTTGTGTATTTATAGAGCGAATCCCTCAGTGCCCACGGGGAGTGTTTATGGTGCGTAACCACAACAGAACAGAGCCCACCACTTGTAGCCACAGCTCCATTCCAAATATTACCAGGCGCAAAGCCAGATAGCTGAAGGAGCGGTCTACTGTACGGCATAAATCTCAGCCTTCACTCAGAATAGCCAAGGCAGTGTCACGGGGCACACGTGTAAAGACATTGAAGACAGAAAGGTGAGCTGTTTCCCTGGAGTGATTTGAAAGGCTCCAGGATGACTGCCACCTGCCCCCAAATCCCATCCGGCTCTTCCAGTCCCATCTGCCCCTCCCCCACCATTTCGCATTCCCAGTGCCCTGAGGTCCACCATTGCACACTCATTTGCTCTGATACCTCAATATGGGTCCCCATTTTGAATGCATATGCTTCTGAGAAATGCAACTTTTTCTTGACTGACTTCCTGGCCATCCTGGGTAAGCTGGGCATCTATTAGATGCAGTAGGAAGAGACAGTTCAGTGGGGTGTCACGATAGCCATATCATGGATCCCTTTGAAATAACTTGGCATGGTGTGATGTTAGTAAATTTAAGCTGCCTCCTGTAGGCAATCAGGTACTCTTCTTTTTGAAAAGATTTTATTTATTTATTTGACAGAGAGCACAAGCAGGGGGAGCGGCAGGCAGAGGGAAAGGGAGAAGCAGACTCCCCGCTGAGCAAGGAGCCTGACAGAGGGGTCAATCCCAGGACCCTGGGATCATGACCTGAGCCAAAGGCAGATGCTTAACTGACTGAACGACCCAGGTGTCCCTGCAATCAGTTACTCTTATCAGGAATTCACACTCTGGAGGCAACCATCTAACATTTGTACAGGAAAAAAAAAAATCACTCAAGAAGCACCATCCGTGATCACTTTAGTTATTTTAATCTTTTATCAAACCCAGAGACCTTGCCAGTTAGTATAATAAACATTGGAAATGGGGTTTGGTTATTGTAATTAGTATCTTGTTAATTAGCATAATAATGTCACAAATCAACCGTCATGGGTAAAATTATTTATGTTCAAGATACATGGAGTAGCTAAGATATTTTAGATGAAGAGGGCAGAAGAATTTATGGAGTCTTACAGCCTGTGTCTTGAGGATGATGCCTGAGGTTTTATCCCTAAATGGTCCTGTGTTCAGCCAAGAATTAGGAGGGTTTGGTTGTCTGATACTGACCATAAGGTGAACTGAATTTTGTTTTATTGTAGTGAAATATATATAACATTAGATTTACCACTGTGTACAGATCAGTGTACAGATCAGTGGCATTCTGTACCTTATCCCTCTCCAGAACTTTTCCATCATCCCAAATTGAAACTCTGTACTCAGTAAACAATGAGTCCCCATTCCCTCCTCCCTGCTGACCCCAATAACCACTGTTCGCTTTCTGGCTATGAATTAATTTCACTGCTCTAGATATCTCATGTAAGTGGAATCGTACAGTATTTGTCTTTTTGTGAATAGTTCCTTTTACTTAGTATAATATCTTCAGGGTTCATCCATGCTCTAGCATGTGTCAGAACGTCCTTCCTTTTTGTGGCCGGATAATATTCCATTGAATGGATAGACCACGCTTTGTTTATCCATTCGTCCACTGGCGGACAAACGGGTTGTCTCCACCTTTTGGCTATCATGAGGAATACTGCTATGAACCCTGGTGTACACCTATCTGTTCAAGTTCCCACTTTTAATTCTTTTGTCTACATACCCAGAAGTAGAATTGCTGGATCAAATGGTAATTCTGTATTTAACCTCCATGCCATTTTCCATAAAATGATTGCTCCATTTTACATTCCCACCAGCAGTGCACAAGGTTTTGGACTTTTTTTTTTTAAGATTTTATTTATTTATTTCAGACAGAGAGAGAGCCAGAGAGAGCACAAGCGGTGGGGGGAAGGAGGGTGGCAGAGGGAGAAGCAGACTCCCAGCTGATCAGGGAGCCCGATGCAGGGCTCAATTCCATGACCCCGAGATCATGACCAAAGGCAGACGCTTAGCCAACTGAGCCACCTGGTCTCCCCTAGGTTTCGGATTTTTGTATATTCTTGCTAACACTTGTTGTTTTCTGTTTTTATAAGTAAGAGCCATCATAGTGGGTATGAGGTGGTAAGGTTAACTGAATTACCACTGGAATGTTAACTGCCTTGCCTTGAATAAATCTGTCATGCAAGGTGTGATCAGAACACCTAGAAAGACAGTAAGCTGGGACCTTACTGAGTTCATGAAGAGGTTGCAGGACTCATTCAGTGCCTGTTTGTTCATACAATGCCATTTGTATGGCAGAATTTGGTCTGGAACTTCCTTTCCTTATAACCTGGTAGCTGGATTATGGGCAATAACTCACCACAACCTGCCTCTAGGACAGCTTCCATGATACAAAAAAAGAACCTAAGAGTTGGGCCCCTTCTATTGGCTTAGGTAGGTTTCCAATGTGGGGAGAAGTGGTTTTTCAGATCTAAATACCCTCTACTTCATGGTTTTCCCCAGAGGCAACACCATTCTTCCTAAGGACTAAGCCCAGAGTAATTTCCCAACAGGAAAACTTCAGTTCGAGACATACAGCCCTGCAGGACATGGGTATTTCTCCACAGTGGGATTAAGTTCATTCTGCTTTTCCAGAATCCGGCCCCATTGTAGCCTTCCTCATCCTCTGGCCTCCCCGTACATACCTGTCGACTGTGGCCAGGGGAAGTGCCCCATGAGAAAGTTGTCTTCTGAGCACATGGGAGAACACCCCTTTGCTTTCCCTTGCCTGGTGGTAGGTGCTCCAGAACATTCCACTCAGAAGGATCACAAACCCCAGTGGCAGAAGCATATAGGCCAGGATCAGGTTCCCTCGACAGTTGAATATCCATTCTGAAGAAATGAAGAAGGCCCCCAGGCAGATCATCAGGAAGCCCATCAGGAGGGCAAGGGCACAGAGAACGAGACTAGTTCTGTTCTGCATCCCTGCTCCTTTGGAACTCTTCCACTCCCCTGCTTCCTCGCTCAGAGAGAATGCTGTCATTAGCCAGCTCGAAGCTTTATATGCTCTGGGACCAACTGGCCTTTGGACAATTAAGTGAAGCAGGCACTTAGAGGCTATTCATTAACCATTGGAAGTTACCGTAATATCCTTGGAGGATTAACCTAAAAACACAGCATTGTGTAATGCAGGAAGGAGTGGCTTCTCATTGCGGGCTTGCTCTTCTGAGCTGGGTGGGACCCTTAGCCAACCCCAGTTATGTGAGGGAAGGTCTCTCATCCTTTGATTAAAAGGGCACTCATCTCTTAATCCCCATGGTGGGTAATTCCCCACTAATGCTAGAGAAATCAGTGTTTCTTTATGAACTAGCTATCTTCTTTGTGGTTTGGCAAGGGATCCTTTCCTGATTTCTTCTTTCTCTGTACGAAAGACATTTTTAAAGCTCCTAACAAGTTCATCTTGTCTCTCTCAATGGAACTCTATTGCCTTCACCCTATGTTATTGGAAAAATTCCAAGAGAAAAGCCCATGGGGTGAACTCTCTGATTCCTTCTCTGTTGAAAAGGAAACGAGCATCCACAGGAGGAGGAAAGAGAATTCTGTAGAGAAGGACTGTAATAGAGTTTCGGGAATTTGGGGTGGGGATTTCTGGGATGGTTGCAAAAGACGATGATCTGGGGGCGCCTGTGTGGCTCAGTTGGTTAAGCATCTGCCTAGGGCTCAAGTCATGATCCTAGGGTCCTGGGATGGAACCCTGTGTTGGGCTCTGTTTTTAGGAGGGAGTCTGTTTCTCCCTCTGCCCCTTCCCCCAGCTCGTGCTTGCTCATGCTTGCTCATGCTCTCTCTCTCTCAAATAAATAAATAAAAATCTTAAAAAAAAAAAAAAGCGATAATCTAGTGACTTCTCTGATCCTGGTTTTGTATCTTTTCCATTGTTGGGCCCAGATGTTGAGATCCTAGAGTCATTTCTGGTTAACACATAGGTGTTCGATAAAAATTTTTGCTTATTGCTCAACTGCCGGCAACCATTCTTGGCTTACCTTTCCTGCTCTCACGAAAAGCACAGGTATTTAATGAAAGAGCGTTCCCTAAAATGTGTAGCATGTTTCCACCTCCAAGCAAAGCAAATCAACACATATGTGAGAAACACCACTTTTCAATCCCCACCCTCCCTCACACACACCTTAGAGTTGCATGAGGCACGCTAGCATATTAAAAGCTCTGACAAGTCCTACAAACCTTTCCCCCTCAGAAAACACATCTGAAGTGAAATTTGTTTTGGTAGCTGCCGCTAAAAAAATGTTCCCTGTCCTCTTCCCTGCACCATCTGCTTCTCTGCAGCATTGCCTCAAAAAAATCTTTACAGAACCACCTTCTGTTTCCTGTCTGGAATTTGTTTCCTTCATCTTGACTGTCTTTGGTTATAGACACCCTATTCCAGATCTGGTTCATGCCCTGATTCCTTCCCTTTTTTTATGTGATGTTCTGGCATGTCCCTGCCAAAATTCTCCTGCCCACAGGGACTCTGGGTCACTTTTGTGCAGAGAGATTATCTTCAGTCCCTCTTTGCCACTCCTCTACCCCACTACTCCACTGCTACTATTCCATTTACTTTCCTGATGGAAAAAGAAATTCTTTGTGTGGTGCCCTGGTGGTGCCATGTACACCCTTTAACCGTATCCCCACCATCTCTTTAACTCTACCTTCATGTTATGGGCTAAGAGAGAGAGAGACACTGGATCAAAAATGATATGAGGCACTTCCCTATTTCGCCTCCTAACCTCTACCTTTATTAGCTTCAATACTTACGCTGATCTACTTTCATCTAGTCTTGATATTATCCTTGCAATCTGAAAACAACCCTTTCTCCCTCCTTTTCCAATTGGTCTTGAGATTTTCAGATTTCTAAGATGGCCCCTGATGATCCCTGCCTTCTGGTATCTGTGTCCCCTGGAATGTGGGCTGGACATACTGAGAGTAGGCTAGATATAGTGACTTGATTCTAACCAATAGAATATGATGGGATGTCACTTCTGTGATTAGGTTGCAAAAGATTGTAACTTTGTCTCACTAGCAGACCCTTCCTATTGTCCTCATGGCTCATACCCTTTGAAGAAGGAAGCTGTCATATTAGAGAGGCCCATACGACAAGGAACTAAGGGCAACTTCTGGCCAACAGTCAGTGAAGAACTGAGGACCTTAGTCCATCAGCTCTTGAGGAACCGCTTCCTGCCAACTATCATGGGATCTTGAAATCAAATCCTTGCCCAGTTGAGCCTTGAGATGACTATACCCTAAGCGATAGCTTGCTTGAGAGACCTCGAAGTCAAAGACCCAGCTATGTCATGCCCAGATTCCTGTCCCACAGAAATTGTGAGATGATGGGTGTGTGTTGTTTTAAGTTGCTATGTTTTGTGGCAATTTGTTAGGCAGCAATAGATAACCCAAACAGCTCCTTGGGACTTGGAAACCAAAGGGGACAATTGGGGTTAAGCGTTTGCGTAGTATCTGGCATATAGAACTCGTCCAGTGAAGGTCAGCTATAGTCATGCTCACCATTATTGTTATTGTCATTAATGCTGTAATTCCAAAGAGCTGAGAAAGACCCAGGATTTCCAACTGAAAGATCTGCACTAGGAGTTGGGTCCCAAGAGCAGGTAAGTGGAGGTAAGGAGTAAGGAGGGTAGCACTCTTGATGAGGACTGCCCACCCATAGGGTGGGGCTTCTTTGTTTTAAACCAAAACTGGAAGATGAACCAGACTGGGCATTATGATAGGTCGAGCCTAGTTCTTGTGATCACACAAGTATTTGAGCAAGTATCTCTGTTCTTTCCCTCCTCCAGTTCCAGTGAAGGATAACCAGTGCCCTACAGTTTGTCAGATGGGTTCTCCCCCTCCAGTACCCTTTATGGAGGTCATTACCTGTCATTCCAGAGCAGTGCTTTTTTTTTTTAATCGGTGGTGGTTTTTTGTTTGTTTTGGTGAGAAATTGGGTAGGAAAGAGCAAGATCCAGGAGCTAGCAGGAGGATGAAAAGACTTAGTTACTTTATATAAAATAAAGAGCAAGATCCTGGGCTCAGAATAGTTGAGGAGCTTATCTGGGATGAGGTGGGGCATCAAGGAGAAAGTACAGGAGGATCTGTAGTTTATGAAGAAAGTAGATGAGAAAGGGGAAAAAATCAATATGGAAATATGAAATATGGCTGGAAATTACGTGTCTCCATGATGGTTGAGACATCCTTGTGAAAGATTAATGTTGAAGTTACGTTTGCCTGTTTGTGTTATTATTATTAAATATATAAATTATTAAATAATTATATATATTTTTACTCTGACTCTGCCTCAGTCCTGAAGCACATGCATTACTGCTCTCTGAGCATGATTCCCCTTTGATGCCTCAAAAGTGGTGATAGTGACATAGCACAAACATTGAGGGAAAGTACCCTGGTCTTCATCAGTCTGAAAGGGGCAGAACCCCAAGCAGAAGGCCAGTTGTAATGACAGAAGAGAAAAGCAGGCCACATCCTCAGGGTTGGGGAAAAGTGAAAAGAATTCAGTAAAGAGCCGGTCCCACACCAAAACATCACCTTAAAGAGTCAGTTTCAGGACACCTTTGAGCCTTTGGCTGGGCGTCCTTATGTTCTGCCTTACCTTCTAGGTCTACCTCGACCCCCAGGCCAATGTTCCTGTTCTTGTCCACCTCACCACTCCCAGGGCTGAGTGTGAGAATGAGGGGCCAATAACAGTGACTTCGTTTAAAGGTGGAGAAACTGAGAAAGAGGTTCCTTTTTTTTTTTAATTTTTTATTGTTAATCACCATACATTACATCATTAGTTTTAGATGTAGTGTTCCATGATTCATTGTTTGTGCATAACACCCAGTGCTCCATGCAGAATGTGCCCTCTTTAATAACCATCACCAGGCTAACCCATCCTCCCAACGCCCCTCCCCTCCAGAACCCTCAGTTTGTTTTTCAGAATCCATCATCTCTCATGGTTTGTCTCCCCCTCTGATTTCCCCCCCTTCATTCTTCCCCCCCTTTTTTTTTCTTAACATATATTGCATTATTTGTTTCAGAGGTACGGATCTGAGATTCAACGGTCTTGCACAATTCACAGCGCTTACCAGAGCACATACCCTCCCCAGTGTCTATCAACCAGTCACCCCATCCCTCCCACCCCACCCCCCACTCCAGCAACCCTCAGTTTGTTTCCTGTGATTAAGAATTCCTCATATCAGTGAGGTCATACGATACATGTCTTTCTCTGTTTGACATATTTCGCTCAGCATAATACCCTCCAGTTGCATCCACATCTTTGCAAATGGCAAGATCTCATTCCTTTTGATGGCTGCATAATATTCCATTGTATATATATACCACATCTTCTTTATCCATTCATCTGTCGATGGACATCTTGGCTCTTTCCACAGTTTGGCTATTGTGCACATTGCTGCTATAAACATCGGGGTGCACCTACCCCTTCGGATCCCTACATTTGTATCTTTGGGGTAAATACCCAGTAGTGCAATTGTTGGATTGTATGGTAGCTCTATTTTCAACTTTTTGAGGAACCTCCATACTGTTTTCCAGAGTGGCTGCACCAGCTTGCATTCCCACCAACAGTGTAGGAGGGTTCCCCGAGAAAGAGGTTTCTGAGTCACCTAAGTTCATACAGACAGCTCAGGACTGATAGGAAAAAGAATGTCCTGGAAAAGTATGGACAGAGGCCCACCTTCGATAGAGAAATATTCTGGGACCCAGTAGAAGCCAAGCCATAGTCCTGCTGTCCCAATGCCCCATCAAGAGATCCATCTAGGAAATGTCTTGCTTTTAAACCAGTTTATTTATTCATTATTATAATTCTTAAAAATTCACCAATCAGCAAAAGTGCCTGACTTGGCAATAGGCAGTAATATGTTATTTGGTTGACAGCCAAACTGTCTTGAAACATAATCACTCTTTCAACACTGTTCCTTTGAGCATGACTGACCCATGAGTGCTTCTGGACATTGAGTGCAGCTGAGTTCCAAGCACTGTTTTGCCTGAAACCTCCTCCTTCTTTCAGACGGCCCTGTGTAATGCATAAATGCCTTGGAGGTTCTAACTGCACTCCAGCCTTTGTTCACTGGACACATGGGCCAGTGTCCTTCTCTTGAAAACAGAAAAATCGTATTGCTTTGGATGAGAAGCCAGTGGGGACTTTGGAAGGAAGCTAATGGTGTGTAGAAGCTGTTGCATAGGAGGGATCAAGAGCTGAGGGAGAGAGGCCAGATTCCAGAAGGTTACTTTGGTTTAGGAAGTGAGGCCTTGTGGGAGGTGGGGAAGGTGAGCATGTGCGTAACCAACCATGTCACCCTGGTCTGCTTTCATGGTGGTGATTACTGAGTGATTTCTGGATTAGCCTTTCACACGTGTGGGTTCACTGAGCACTGGTCACTTCCTTCTCCTTGTTTTCTTTGCTTTTGAACCTTTTCCCCCACCTCTCTTTTTCTCCCCACTCACTCAGGAAGATTTACATGAAGGCATTTTTAGGTTGGCAGAGAATAAACAGCTTCTCAGAAAATGTGTGGCACCATGCGGTAAAGTGATATTAGACCAGCACATGAGGTTCATACTCACTGTGAAATGAACCTAGTGAGTCCCTAGGAAAGAGAACACCAAGCAAGGCCAGGACTGGTGAGGGCTGTGAGGTACTCACTTAAAGTACAAAATTTATGGGGTGCCAAAACACTTAGTAATCAAGATAAATCATATTTCTGAACAATGTTTTTAAAAAATCAAATTGGCAAACCATGGCTCATGAGCTGGCCACCTGTTTCTGCAAGTGAAGTTTCAGTGAGGAAATTGAGTCATGTCTATGGACCAAGCAAGAAGACAAATTCCGTTCTAGAAAGAGTTCAGCTTCCAACTTAATCCACAGATCAGCCAGAAAAGATTTAATTTCTTTGCAGATCTGTGGAAAACTGAAAAGAGACCATAGCCACTTTGGATCAGAGCAGAAGCTTAAGGCAGGGCAGAATTGGATGACCTGCTTTTCCACCACTTGGCGTGATGGTCAATGACTTGTAAATATGATATGGGTTCTGGGTTCCACCTCATGAAATTTTCTTTAATATTGAACTTCTCTTGCAAACAATGACAACCCAGCAGCAATGAGCATCCTCAGATTATTGTCTCTATCTACCATCCCACCAAAAAACCCAAACATCTTCGTAGAAGTGGCTGGTTCTAGGGCTCGGGCAGAAGACCCAGGAGATGTAATGTTGAACAGGAAAGCAAGGAAGTAAATGAGCACTCCAGAAGTTATGCCTAAGAGGTGTAGGAGCCACCTTGAAGGGGTCTCTGCTAGCTCAGGGTTTCTGATCCTCTGCACTATTCACATTTTGAGCCAAATAATCCTGTGCAGTAGGGACTCTCCTGTGCATGTGCAGTGTTTAATAGCAACCCTGGCCTCTGTCTACCCACTAGATACCTAGTCATGGAAATCAATAATGTCTACAGGCATTGCTAAATGTCTCCTAGGGATCAAAATGGCCCTCGGTTGAGGAACACTGCACCAGCCCAAGATGAGACGATCTGAGCACCGAAATTTCAGAAACTGAAATAAATGGAAACAAATAAAATACACAGACATCCACAAGTTCATTATATCTCTTCAGTACTAAACAACAGTCATCTCTGATTTTTTTTTTTGTCATGTCCTTCTATCTATTCCCTTTGTTCCCTCCTTTATCAACTCTTTAGATGGATGTGGGAGCTTTTGGAAATTTCTTTATCTCTGCACTGCCTTCTGGAAGAGCCCCTTAGCCAAATGTTCCAGCTCATTAGTTTAATATTCATCTGTGCCCATTTGGTTATTCAGCTCAGTTTATAAGGAATGATGATTATATTTTTCATAATCTAGAAGCCTGAGTGTTTCTTTCACATGGCTGCTTCTCTATTTTATGGCTGCAGTAATCATCCCAGCGAATGAAAGCTCTCATGATAGGAGCCAACTTTAAGGGTGTGTTGAGTAGAATCTTGCAGGTGTGCAGGTAGATGATTTTGGTTTGGGAGGTTTCTCTGCCCAGCATGTGAGATCTGGGAACCTCTCATATCAGAAGCATCTCATGCTCTCTTTTTCTTGTCACTTCTTCCCACTGTGATTCCTACTGTTGTATGTGTAGAGTTATCAAGTTCTGCTCTACTTCTCTGTCCAGAGTCAGCCCTTCTGATAGGACAGGCCCAGGTTCAATGTCTAAAGCAGTAATGAGGCTTTAACATGGAAGCAAACACCACTGTTTACAGACGTTCGGCATATGAGGGACATGGGCAGATCATGACAGGCCCAGGAGTTCGTAATGCAATCTTTTAATTTATTGACCAGATAATGATTGACAGGGCCCCTCCCTACACTGTACTGGTTAACCCTGAGCTTGAAGTTCCTCTAGTTAGTGTACAAATAGCTCTTACCTTTGTAGTATCCTTTTTATGACTTTTTTAAAGCTTTTATTGCTTTGTCCATTCAATTCTCTTTGTTGTGTTTTCCAAGAAATTGTCAAATTTTCTGATCTTCGATTGTAAGTTTTCTTGTTTGGCATTCCAGTGGAATTCAGGGAGGGAGGAAAAGTAGACAGGTGTGCTCAGTCTGCCAATCTGATCCCAAGTTTTTCTGAGTGTATAAGGACGTGAGTGGATATTATTTACAAAATTAGGATCAGGCTATCTATGTAATTTTGTATTTTACTATTTTCAGTAGAACAACATATGTTCTTGGAAACATTCTTTTTCATGATTGCACATTTTTGTTTTGTTTTTTAAAGACTTGATTTATTTAAAGAGAGAGCACGTGTGTGTGAGTGGGGGGAGAGGCAGAGAAAGAAGGAAGAGAGAATCTCAAGCACACTCCGCGTTGAGTGTGGAGCCTGACGCAGGGCTCGATTCCACAACCCGGAGATCATGACCTGAGCCAAAATCAAGCGTTGGGTGCTTAACCGACTGAGCCACCCAGGCACCCCGTCATGATTGCATGTTTTGAATGAGTCTTCATAGTTCATCAGGCTGGACTATAATTACTAATTTTCTTTATTTCTTCAGCACTGAATAATAAGGTCGTTAAGGACAGAGAAAAATGTCATCCTAAAGACTAACTGAGATATCTACCATGTAGTAGCTCTATTAGTGCTCCTAACTCAATCTGATTTTTTTGTCTTTCAGTTGAATAGGTCAGAACCAAAGCAGAGACTTGGGATAGGAGATGAAGGGAGACACAGGAAAGAAGGTTAGTTTGGAAGCAGAGAAGACTAATAGAGGCATTCTTGTCTTCTGACTTGATTTCCCCCTGTCCTACTTTTTGGTGCTAGTGCACAAGTGGATCCTAGTTGGGAAATATGGATGTTCAGCTTTTCCTTCCTATTATCAAAGCCCTAGAAATAAGAACCTATTTTTGGAATACAGTGTTTCTTTCAGCACGTATCAAAATATGTATAAAGTATTTCGGAGGGGATGTGTTTCTACATTACAGGTTAACAAGTCTAAAGATGATGTGCATCTCTCCAAGTTGCTATTTACTGTCCCAGAAGGATGAGTCATTCTCTGTTTACACTGAGGGACTGAAGTTATGTCTGTTCGCAGCCAGGAGTGTAATCAAGTTGTGAAAATGCCATGACAGTAACTGTAAGTTCTCAGGGGATTGTGACATGCAGAGTATTAGAAACCTTTATTTAAGTGTATTGGGATGAAGAGTTCAGTACACTTGAGCGAGTGTTGGAAATCAAGACAAAAGGCAAAAGACAACACTGTGTTCACAGAAAAGATTTATCATCGACCCAGGATAATTTTTCAAATTTTATAAATATAACTGAGATTGTCACAAGCAGATGAGTCCCCTTTTCTATCCACAAAAACTGAAAAACAAATCCAGGGTCTTATTTCTCTCTCTTTTTTTCAATATATCTATTTAATGTGAGTCACCAGTGTCTAGTACAGACTAGAAAAATGAATAATTCACTAAAAACAGTCCTATTTTTCAATGAGAAACTGAGATTTAATTATAAATTACTATCTCAACACATACAGTAGCCTCCCACACTTTTCCAAAAAAATCAATAAGGGCCCAAATTTGTTTATTTCTTGAAAGACGAGTGAAAGAAGGATGGAGGGACATCTTGTCCCTGGTCCATAGGAAGGGAATAACTTGGTTTAAATTGAAATATGTATAGTTTCTCACATTTCTCACTTTTCACGTGGCTGGATGTGAAAAACATATCTAAAACAATTGTAATTGTAATGTGTTGAGTTCCACCATGTGCCAGGTACCATTCATTTATTATCTTTAATTCTCACAACAACATTGCAAGATAAATATAAGCTCCCACTGGGATTGGAGGAGGCTGATTCTGCGGAGGACCAGCAGCCAAGGTCATTTAGAGCCAGTCTGCAAACCGACAGCTAGCTGGCTCCATATCCTATCTATATCCTATCTATATCCTATCTTCATCTTACCTTACGATGCCTCTCTTGACAACTGACTTTAAGGCTGGCAATTTTACTTGGTTAGGTTACAATTGATAAAATTATGAACTGCTCTTTCTAATGGATTTTTTAAAAAATTATAGACGCGGTATTTATTGATCACCTACCATTTATAAGTGTATCACTCAGCATGGGCTAGGCTTTGCTTCATAGCAAACAACCGTAGATGTCAGTGAGTTTAAATAATGAAAATTTATTTCTTGTTCACTCAACATGTCCATCATGGGTCAGCTGGGGCTCTGCTATAAGTTGACATTATCCCAGCAGAGGGAGGAGCTCTTCTCCAAAACATGCACAGTCACAACGGCCAAGAGAAAAGACAACGCTGAAGGGTCTTGCATTGGTCATTAGAATTTTGGCCCAAGGGGTCACACACTGCTTTACATACAACTCAGTGGTGACAATGGACTACCTGTCTCTAACCAACCATAGGGGTCCAAGAAGGGCAAACCTGCTAGGCCCAGAAGACTCTAATAGTCAGAAATAGTTGGTGAGCAGCACGAACTGTATCAACAGGTATGCAGCTAGGTGCTGGGAGGAACACAAAGAATAAGACATGGTCTTTGCTCTTAGAAAGCTTACTGTTGAGACAGGAAAAAAAAAAGCTACCTTGATGCAAAGAAGAGTAAGTGCCAAACTAGTAGAAGCATTGTGTGAGAGGAATATAGAGGAAAGAGTTCGTTTTTAATTGATTTAATTCCCTTGTTAATTTTAAGTGGCAAGAAGCCTTTGCAGGGAAGAATACAGATGAGCCTTAAAAGCTTGAAGGGTTTCAAAACATCGAAGGATATTTTAGGGAGAAAGCTATTCCAACTAAGGGAACTGCGTGAAAGGGGTTGGCATGTTCAAGCAAAGATGGGTATAGTGGTGGGAAAGGAGAGGCAGGTGGGTAAGATGAGCAGTGAAATCAAGGACAGAAAAAGCCACTTGGAGGCAGATCGGGGAAGTGTCTGCGCCACATAAGGAAACTGTGCCTTTATACTGAGGTTGCTGTATTTAATCAGAACTATCTCAGAGACTCTGAGATGAATCGGTGTTGTCTCAAATGAATTGCCATCTTGACATATTCACCATTCTTAGAAGGGTACGTTCTCATGCCACTTAGAGTAAAATAATAACACTGTCAGAGCAGAGCGCCTGGTATGTAACAGGTGGTCAATAAAGTTGGAGGAATGAATGAGGAGGAAGCAATTTGAGAAAGGCCTTATGCATTAATCCTTTGACAGTCAAATTCTGAGTATCCCACCAATTTTTTTTAAGTAGGCTCCACACCCAGCGTGGAGCCCATTGTGGGGCTTGAACTCACGACCCTGAGATCAAGACCTGAGCTGAGATCAAGAGTTGGAAGCTCAACCTACGGAACCACACAGGTGCCCCAACACCTATTTTTTTTTTTAACAAAGAATGAAAATTCCTGAAGAGAGCTGTTCGTTTTAAGCCTCAGTAAAGAGTCATCCAATTCTATATGCTTAATGCCTTCTCTGTCTTCCTTTCTTCACCTAAGGTACGTCGATTCTTTTAACATTTCCTTTTAGGTTCAATGCTCCAATTCTTTAACTAAATTTGTCTTTTCTCTGCAATTTTTTCTAGGCCCTCTGTGTGTCTCAGGATCTCAGAGCCTCCAATTCTGGACAAAGTCACTAAATGAGAGCTTGCCCCAACCCTTCAGATCTGCTGGGACCTCGGGGAGAGGGTTACCCCCACTGCTTGTAGGTAGGAGTTCTCATCTCGAGTCTACAATCCTATAGACTCAGTAAAAGGAACTATAGTAGGAAACAAACAAAATTTAAAAAACAAACAGAACCCACCAATCCTGCCTAGGGCTGTTCAAGAATATAGAACTTTCCAGCAGCCAAGGGACGTTGTCAGCCCTGGGCTAGGATTTTACACCTTATGGGAACAGAACAGGGTGACCTGAAGGAATAATATTGATGGCTTGAGTTGGTCACAGCCGGGAGCTCACTGTGTTTATCCTAAAACACTGCTCTGCTTCCTTATGCAGAAAATAAAAAGAGGATCTGTTGGGTCAATTAAGCAAAACCTTGCAAAGCATGTGTCTGGGATTTGTGGCCTAAGAACAAGTGGTAGAAGGAATGAACAGACAGCAGGACAACAGGATGCAATCTGGTAGACACTGTGAGTCCTACTGCTGTCTCAGCCGGTGCTTCTCAAACTGCCGGTCCATGCGAGTCACCTGAGAATCTCGAGAACGTGGATATTCGGATTCAGCGGGTCTGGGGTGGGGCTTGCAATTCCGAAGCTCTAAAAGCTCCCAGGTGATGCCAATGTTGCTGGTCCCTCCTGAACCACACTTGAACTAGCAAGCAGTCTGGGTAACTGCTTCACCTAGCTTCTTCCTTGGTAGAGCCCTAAAGGTCAGGTGTTTACCCACGCTGTGTTCAGGGAGCGTAATCCCTCTGCAGCCTCACGGGATGAGCGTGAATTTGTTAATCAGCCTCAGCCCATCATGGTTATTGTACCCCCTAAGCCAGTGATTGGCTTGGGGCGAGTCATGTGAACCATCCTGGTCAACGAGATAAAAGGGAAGCCTGGGGTGGGGGAGAAGAGGAGGAAATGTTTCTTGCTCTGGTAAAGCGACCTAAGGTGGAAATTTGTCCCTTCCAGGCTCTGGAGGTTACTTGCTGAGGACGGGATTCTAGGAGCTGCTGTATTCATCTTAGAAGTCTAACGGGGGATTTCCCTGGCCCCTTCCACCTACCTCTTTGTTGGATCCTCTCTTTTTTCTGGACACCACCTACTCTAGTTGAGCCTTGAACAATAGAATCTGGCCAGGCTCTATTTTTGGATCCTCTTGTGTTCTCATCAGGCATTCTCCTAATGAGAATTTTCAAACTGTAGGGTAGCAGCTCACGGTCAGGTCATTAAATCAACCCAGAAGCCTCTGACCTGCACTGGGAGAAAGAACAGAGTATCACAGAACATCACACGAGGCAGAGGTAAGAATTAGGGTAATTTTTGTTCGTGTGATAGAAAATGTATTTCTTATTGTAGGTCTTCAGAAAGTTTGAGAGCCACAAGTCCTTGTGCTCTGATATATTGCTATGATTCTCAAATTTCTCTACCTCTGTTTCTATTTGTGTATCTTTACCAGTTCTAAACTTTTACCTTCCCCTGCCTACTCCACGTGTGCTCTCAGAAAGCTCAGCAGTCCACAGTCCCTATGGTCACCCACCACCCACTCCAAACCTCCTCCCCCTCCTTGCTTCTTGCATCAGGAAAGGGCACTACCATCCACCCCCCACCCAGCAAACTGAACCTTGGGAGTCATTCTTGGCCCTTCACACCCAAAATACTCTGTCTCCAAATTTTGTTTATTTCACTCCTATGTCTCTTTCAAAAGGTATCTTTCAAGTATGGTTCCTGCTTCCCCATTAGTGCTAGGGTTTTGATCCAAAACACTGTCCTCTCCCTACCTAACTCAACCTTTCCATAGCCTCTTAGCCCTTTCCACTTTCCAATCTGTTCTGATGCTGGAGCCAGAGGGACCTATTAACCATGTCACTTCTCTGATAATTGAAGGGTGAAGCTACCAATCAATAACCTGGTGGGTTAGGAACTCCCTAACTGGTCCCTGAGCCATCTCCCTTGCGTGGTCCTCCCGCTTCCCATCCAAGGCTGCCCTCAACCTTTCCTACGTACAGTATTGCCTCGTATTTGGGCCCCTGGAAATGCTTTTCCTTTCAGGAACTCTCTTCCATCATCTCTTAATGCATCAAACCTCCCTTATTTGTTGAAGTCTCAGAAAGCTGTTAACTCCTTAGGAGGTCCTTCTTTGGCTCCTGGATAAGAATAAGGTTCTTCCAGCATAAAGAGCAGCATAACTGGAATTGTTTACCTGTTCTCAGGTTCTAAGGTCTTTTTCTGCCTAAGACTATAAGCTTCATCAAGGCAAGGCCCGCATCTGCTTTTTCTCTTTGCCCTGGAACCACAGCACCAAACCCAGTAGCTGGTATAGGGCAATAGTTTCTTTTTTAAATAGATAAAAGAGGTGTTCGAGAAGACATTTCTTTGATTAATTATGAGGACCGCTTGTGATGTTCCAATTTTTTTTTTTTTTTTTTAAAGAACAACCGATTGCCAGTTGAAATATTCTGGGAGGTTTGGACCTGTTTAATATTCCAAATAAGGGCTGGCAGCCCCAGCCGAAGGTCCTGTCTCACAGAAGCATACATATTCATAGAGAGTCTGATTTTGGCCATGCATCTGACAGTAAGACCCTGGCTAATCAGATTCCTACAGTGGTTCACTCTCAAGTTGACCTATCTGGGTATTATTCAAAACTCACATTCAGAGATGTGACTTTGTGACACCTGAAATAGTGTGATTCTCTCTCGTTTACACTGCCATTTGTCTTTTTTCTGTCCCTTCTGCTCCCCTGTCAGTGCCAGGCCTGCTAACAAGTCAGGCCCCTGATTTCTGATAGCGAGGCTCTGCTTACTTTGTCATGCCCTCCAACCCAGGGTACCTCAGGATGTCCCCAGGGGATGCTACCCTAATCACCTTGGCCTTTCTTTGAAGTTGAGAATGAAAATGAGTTTCCTCCGGTTGCTCTTAAGTAATCTAGTTAAATATTACAGCGTGGTTGACCCCTGCCTCCCTACATCTCCCCTTGGACGTGATTCAGACTTGTGCTGACTGGCCTGCTGACCAGACAGACGTGGTCAAGCTGCAGAAGGGAGGTAGCAGGAAAAGAAAGGGACATACTTTAATTAAAAAAAAAAAAAAAAGCAATTGCACGTGCCCAAAAGCCTTGGGACAGGCCATGGCGGTTCCCGTACTGCATCCTGCAGACTCGACCGAGCCGGACCTCCCACAGGGCCCATCTCCTCTTGTGCTCCAACCAGTGCAGTAGCCAGACTATGGACTCCAGCCCGTGCAGGTGAGGAGGTGCATGGCCGATTCTCTTTCCTAACGAGCCTGTCAGGGTGTCAGGAAGGGGTGAAGTCTGGCGGCCCTTCACTCCCCACACCATGAGCTGAGACTCAGTCAGCATCTCCCAACACTTGAGGCCCCAGCCGGGCTCCACGGGGGGAAGCGTAGGTCACTGTGCTCCTGGTCCATGCAGCCCTCGGTGCTGCATGAGGCCGTGGGGAGGCCTGTGCTCCTGGAGCAAGTTCAAGTTGTCGTCAAATCAAGTCCCCAGCTGTGTTTCCCTTGCTCTGTCCATGTAAGCTTTGGGGAGACAGAAAGGCCTGAGGGGGCTGCTGTGTCCTCTCAGCTTCGGGGAATGATCCCTGCTGTGGTGCTTGGAGGGGGTGGGAGGGGTGGGGGCAAGCTCCAGGGAAGTCTTCTTGCTCTTTTTTTTTTTTTTTAAGATTTTATTTGTCAGGGGCGCCTGGGTGGCTCAGTCGTTAAGCGTCTGCCTTCGGCTCAGGTCATGATCCCGGGGTCCTGGGATCGAGCCCCGCAGCGGGCTCCCTGCTCAGCGGGAAGCCAGCTTCTCCCTCTCCCACTCCCCCTGCTTGTGTTCCCTCTCTCACTCTCTCTCTCTGTCAAATAAATATATAAAATCTTTAAAAAAAAAAATTTTATTTGTCAGAACGAGCGCACACAAGCGGGGGAGGGGGGTAGGGGGGTGGGGGGGTGGCAGGCAGAGGGAGAAGCAGGCTCCCCCTGAACAAGGAGCCCGATGCGGGGCTCGATCCCAGGACCCTGGGATCATGACCTGAGCCAAAGGCAGACGCTTAACAACTGAGCCACCCAGGCACCCTGGAAGTCCTTTTGCTCTTAATAACCACTTTGCTTCTGGGTACTATTTACTTTATTTCCACTTAATATTTCATACTCTCCCACTTACTCTCCCTCTCTTTGCTTGGTCCTTGCTCTTCGGCTCTCATTCCTCTCCTCCCTTGTTCTAGTCGAATGCTTTTTGGTGAAATAAAGTGTTTCTCTGTCTTCACATGCTTCCTGAATGAGGGCCGTGCTCTATATATCAAACCAGAGCAGCCTTGGCTTATTTACATCGGGGTCCCTGGGAACAGACACGGAGATGGAGAGCTGCACAGAGCAGGTTTCTAAGGAGTACCCTGGAAGGAAGTGCAGAAGGTGTCCTCAGGCAGGGGAGAAGCTGACCCACAAGGGGGCTGCCACCCAGAGGTCTCAGCCAAGACTGCAGGGAGCTCTGGAGCTGGATGGCCTTCCAGAGGTGTCCCACACAGAGGCCAGGGGCCAGGCTTCGGGAAGGGGATTATTCCCACATCAGGCAGATTGCTTCAGTGGAGGGGCTCCTGGGGGCTGGGAGCTGCAGCGAGCTGCCCATAAGTGGCTTTCCCAGCAGCTGCAGGGGGGTGCCCCAGCTCTGCCTCAGGGGCTACCCCTGTGTCTGCTACAAGGCTCCATCTGGTCTTCAGACACACGTCCTGGTTTTTCCCCACAAAAGCTGGGGGGGACTCAAAGTTGGGGGGATTTAATAAGGGGGATTCATGAGACAGTTGTTGGTGAGGCTGACAGAAAAAGGGATGTGTAGGTAGTAACTGCAGGAAGGAGCCCCCACTCCTGGAGCTGGAGGAAGGAGGGACCCAGTGGGGGTTATCAAAATCCAGAGGCTCGAAGAAGGGGGTCTGTGGAACAGGGGTCCCCTGAGAAAGCAAGCCCCAGCAGCTGTTGGTACTTTTGCAGGTGCAGCCAGGCTGAGTCTGGAGGGGGGAGGAGAGCAGGGATCCACCAGAGCTGTTGCTGCTGGGGTGAAGGGGGCAGTTGTGGCGAGGCTGGTGGTTCCAACAAGCCAGTTGGAGGCCTTGAGACCCTTGTGCCCACCTCCTGCCGTCCCCGGGGCCCTCTGGTGCCCCCTACTGGCAGAACCTGACACGAAGGCGGCGGACAAAGAAGACCCGCCCAGCACCACTCTGCAGAAAGCGGAAGGGTAGATAAGATCTTAATAACGGGGGCGCCTGGGTGGCTCAGTCGGTTAAGCGACTGCCTTCGGCTCAGGTCATGATCCTGGAGTCCCGGGATCGAGTCCCGCATCGGGCTCCCTGCTCGGCGGGGAGTCTGCTTCTCCCTCTGGCCCTCCTCCCTCTCATGCTCTCTGTCTCTCATTCTCTCTCTCGCAAATGAATAAATAAAATCTTTAAAAAAAAAAAATCTTAATAACGGGCACATCTGGCAATTTGCTGTCCATGGTCGGGCACAGTACCCACCAAGGAGATGCACCTCAACCGCCTTTTTGAAAAGGGCCAGGTGCCCTCAGTGAGCCCGATCCCCACTAGCCAGTGTCTCGTTCCTTTACCTTCCCAGACGGTCCAGGTCCCGTTTATTTGCCTGCTACCCTTGTATGAAAATACTGTCCTCCATGCCCACCCCACCCCACCCCCCATCCCAAAGATCAAGACCCTTTTTTGAGAAGGGATTCCAGAATGAGCATGAGCATGAGATTTAATGTTGAAAACTTTTATTGTCTCCAGTACCACCTCCTGCTATTGTTTGTCCTGGGACTAAATTTCTCCTCTGTCTCCCTGCCCAGGCCACAGGCAACCTCTCTCGGCCCCTGTAGATGAGAGAGGTGTGAGGCCTTCCCATTCCTGATTTTTTTCTGGAACTTATATGCACCACTCCGCCCTGGGGTTTTAACCTGTCGCTCAGGCTCCTGTTTCGTTCCCCTCATCCTCATTCTCCTGTGAGGAGGGGGCTGAGAAGGCCAGGCCTTTTTCCACGCCAGGCAGCCCAGCAAGTTCTGTCTCTAGGGAATCAAGGGAATTTTGATTCTCTTGAGACAGAGCAAAGCCCTAAGTGGAACTATTCTCTTTGGTATGGATTTTTTTGGGGGGGGAGAATTGATGTAATCAGGGTTTGGCAAAAAAGATCACATTTTTCTGGCCTTTAAGAAAGACTACAACTGTTAGAGCAAATTAGTAGATCGCATTGAAGCCAATACTTGTTTGGGAAATTAAGATCCTGGAGCCCAGCGTGGGGAACTAAGGGTTATAGGGCTTGAGTGTCTTGCAACTATGAGGGCCCTGGAGTGGCTGGTTCAGGAGGAGACTGAGGGCACCGGGTGGGAGGAGCATAGTGTGGCCGGAGGGGCCTGGGTCTGGCTGCCTGTCACTGCTTATGGGCCTTGGGCAGGTTCCTACCACCCTGAGGCTCAGAGTCCTGACCTGTGACCTGAGGGGGGGAATGGATCCTGTGACCTCTCTTACTTTCCTACAGTTTTCAGATATTCAGATTTGAAGTTTCCTTCTCTCCTTATCCCCTACTTAGGACCCCCCAGCGGATGAGCAGATTCCTCATATCCTCAGCCCTCCAGCCATCACCTGTCATGGCTGAATGTGATTTGTCACCTCACCCCCCAGCCTGCCCCACCTCGGCTGAAGCAAGAACACGAGAGAGAGCCTGTGTGTGTGTGCTTACATCCAGCACAGAACTAAGGTATGTTAAGCCATGACTTTTCTCTGCTCCCAAGAAGCGACCGTTGACCATAATGATTTGAGTACCTACTGTGTGCTGGGCTTCCTGTATGTTATGTCTAAATCTCCGAGGCTTGTCTCATTTTGAGCTACAAAACTGAGGCTCAGGGCGCTTGGATGACCGAGGGACAAAATGGGGTTTGGAATCCAGAGCGCATCATAAGAAAATTACATTTAATAAGAAAATTATGTTTAAAAGTCTTTCATTTGTCAGGATTATGTTGAAGAGAAGGTTTCACTGTGGTATTAATGCTTATTTTAAGTTTTATTTTTTCTTCTTTGTTTTGTCTTTATATTTTGGTTTTGACGTATTTTTTAACACTTTTGTAACACCTTCTCTTCCCTCCCCACTTCCTCTTAACAAAGAGAGCAAATCTTTGACTTTGGCAGGCAAGAGAATCAAGCTAGAAGTTAATGACATTGTTTTGCATGTGTTGTATACATTTTCAGAGTTACCTCCTATTTATGGCAAGGGATACTGATTTCCCATTTACAGTTAGAGACATGGTTTCCTTTCGAAATAAACTCAAGTTAAAAAAACTGCATTGGTGTGCTTGGGTAGCTCCGTCGGTTAAGCGTCTGGCTCGTGATCTCAGCTCTGGTCTTGATCTCAGAGTCTTGAGTTCAAGCCCCACATTGGGTTCCACACTGGGCTTGGAGGCCACTTAAAACAAAAACAACAAAAACTTGCATCAAGTTAAAAATAGAAATACCTAATAATGAGGTGGTACTTGGTTATAACAAATAACATGAGGGCATGACCTTACATAACCTTTCTGAACATCTAGACGGTGTCTTTGTGATGCATCTGCATGACATTTAGAGCAGATTGCCATTTGCTTCCTGTGGGTCTCTGGAGGAAAGGCGCGCTGGGCAAGTCATGACAACCAGGGGCATCTAACTTTGAAATACACATTTATTGGTAAAAGCTGTGCCTAGTTTCCCACTGTTTTGTAAAATCGCAGAGTTTGGGGGAAATTTTACTGTAGTCTATGGTGATTAGCATGCAATTTCGCCTCTTTAATATTCAAATTGTGTTTATTACTATAAGGAGCTTACAACCTTTGAAGTACTTTATTTTTATCACGCAAACCCTGCTGTCTCCTCCTCCACACACCCACAGGACACAGAGAGCGGCAGTCAAATGTTGGAGCCTTTACCAAGTACAAAGCTTATTACGAAAAGTCCAGGGACTTGTAGAGGACGTATCTTACTCTCGTGGGGCATAATTAAGATGTGGTAAAGCTTTGGTGTCTTCTGAAACACCCAAACATCTGGAAATACAAAGTGGAATCTATGTGTAGAGGTGAACCTTTTAAAAGAGCTCATGGGGACTGATTTTGGTGTTATCGTGGAGTTTCAGGAGGAATTAACTTTCAACAAGCCACCATGTGATTTTGGAGGTTAATGGCTGGTGTGGGGTGTTGGTCGCAGGAGACTGAAATGAAGCTTCACCTGGGCTCTCAAGAATATTTGATAGTCAAAGCAACTATTAGGTCTTCAGCATAGAAAGTAAAGGAGCATACTCCATGATACTTAAGGTTACAAGCATACCAAAAAGACCAGTATACAGAGACAGCTTAGTATTGCTCTTAGGGAATAATTGGCAACAGTAGAATTATGTAGGACAGCATGGTCTCCTGACCAGCATAGTCAGCATTCTCCAGGAAGACAGACTGTCAGGGCCCACCCCAGAACTACTGATTCTGGAACTCAGGGGAGAGATCCCAGCGAGGTCCCACACAAGGTCCAGCTTGTGTTTTAACAAGCCTTTCAGGTGATTCTGATGCATACTGTAAGGTCAGTTTGCATTTTACACATTACATCTGTCTAAAAATACTTCTGCCACATGCTGACTGTAGACATAAGTAAACACAGAATGAGCATTAGCTCCTTTTTCCTTCTTCCCTTTGCATGCCGAAGAAAATAAATACAATCCTCTACTAGACTAAAGGAGGACAACTTTGCCATCCTGACTCCATTCTCTAGGGCAACCACAGTGTTCTAGAGCCCAGGGCTTGACTCAGAATAAAAGAATAAGAACATTGTGATTGTTATTTTAGCAGGTCAAGATGAAGGATCTGACACAGAAGAGGATTCCCGTGGAAAATGGTGGTCATGATGCTTGCCTAGACAGCTCACAGCTAGGCCCTGGGATATGAAAGGGAGGACACACTGGAAGGCAAGCAGAGAGTGTGTCTATGTGTTAGTGATGGGGATGAGGCTGGGAGGTTCCCTTGCTTTGACAAGGGTGTTGCAAAGAGGTCAGGGCTGAGCATGTACTCAGTTTAGCCATGGTTTTAACCCTTCATGGCTCTGCAACCCCTTCATTGGATGAAGCTCATTCTGTCTCTTCTCAGCTCTGGGTCTCAATAAAATAAGAGAAAAGATACCATGGTGAGTTTAGCCTAGTCCCACAAAGGAAAGGGAGCCTGCCTTTCTTCCTCACCCTTGTGTCTCCAGGCCTGGAATACTGCCTACCTCATAGGTGATAAATATTTGAAAGTATCAGTGAGGCTGGTGGTAGAGTGTATTAAAAAGGTGAAAGGGCAGGAAAGAGCCAGAAGCTGACACTCCCTGTACAGTATCTTGGTCAATCCGAGGAAATCCGGGTAAGTGTGGAAGTTTGGCCGTCAGGGGTCAGGAGTTGGGCAGAACTGAACTTACACAGGATCAAGGGAAGAAAATGAGATAAGGATAGTCCGGGAGTCCATAAATTATATATGAGCTATATGAACTACTAGTCAACAGTACTAAGTCCCAATTATGTCCAAGAGACACTTGTGATTTTGCAGCAGACAAAAATCCCTGTAATCTGGCTCCAGAGGGAATATTAATAATAGCTACTTAATGATTTAACAATATCAATTGGGGCACCTGGGTGGCTCAGTTGGTTGAGGATCTGGCTCTCTGCTCCGGTCTTCATTTTAGAATTATAAGTTCAAGCCCTGCATTGGGTTCCATGCTGGGCATGAAACCTACAAAAAAACAATAAAATTAAAAATAATTAATGATTGCTTACCATCTGCCAGGAAGTGTCAGCTCTCTCAGACTTCACCGCCTGAGGATGAGGAAATAGTTTGTGTGCTTCTATTCTTACACTGGATCTCACTTTTCCCAGGGTCATTCTTTAGACCTTGACTTTGGGGGGCACAAGCCTTGGGAGTGAGTAGAGTCAGAACTAAAGGTCTGGGATATTGCATTTCAACCTGGCTACTAATGTGTAGGCAAGTCACCTCCCCACTGAGCGCTGGTTACCAGAAGGCTGAACAACATGGCGGCATTTAATGGAATAATAGATTTTGGTGCCGTGTTTATATGAATAATTAGTTGTAAAAAATCGCTTTAAAAGAAGGAATATCAAATGTTTTTATTTCGTGGTGTGTTGTCAGGAGAACATTAACAGTGAAGTATGCTATAAATTCTCTCAAAAACGACTTTTTAAAAAATAGTACTGCTCAATTGACATGAATTTGGTTGAAAATTCCAGCCAGATGGTGATTACTAAAACAAACAAAAAACCTTACAGTTAAACAGACATACATTCTTGTGTAACAGTTTCCATAAAGAAGTTAAACGTATACATACAGAGAGAGATTCCAGCCAAAAGTGCCCATACCCCAACAGTTCTCCTAAATACCAAGTCTTTTCAGAAATTTTCAACTTTATCCAGGGGCTCTTACTGTTGCTCATACCTTCTACACCTAGAGTTTGCTATGCTAAACTTCATTTATTTAGTCCTTAACCTGGCAGAGGATTCCTAAATATCTGCACTGTTCTGGGTGCTGGGGCCACAGAAGCAAATAGGACACAGGACCGTTAATCATCCAGTGGGAAGACTTATCCTGGACAAGTACATCTCAAGCATTCAGAGTTGATCCAGAAAATAAGACCATATTTTCCGCTCACCTTAGGCAAAGGCCTACCTGGAGTACTCAGGTCCTGCATTTGGATTGACCTCTCCCTCCAGTGGCTGAGAGTCGAAGCATCCTTTCCATTCAAAACTATGAGCCCCATTCCAACCGCGGGGATGTGGGTCGGCCCTAAAGCCTGACAAGGCAATCCCCTTAGGGTCTGACTTGGAGGTTTTCATGAGAAGTACAGTCACAATTGTGGGTGGGCTCCCATCAGCCACACCATGCCCCATTCAGCTCCTATTCAGCGAGCTCTTCCTCACCCAGGAGTCCCAAAATCTTAGGGTCTAGTCTCACTTGGGGTCACCTGGAACCAGGAGAAGTTGGGGTCTGAGAGGTCCAGGTGTTGTAGGAGTCAGAATTTCCTGCTCTATCAAGGACTGTTTTAGCTATACTACAGTTGAGGAAGAATTGGAGCATTCCCCAGGGAGCTTCGTTCTATTTATAACATTGCTTCTATGGGAAAAAGTGTTCCAAGCGACAATCAATTTAAAACAGAATTCTGAGATCACGGCCTTTCCATTGCTGGAGGACTGCTGGTAACTGGTTCTTCACATGTAAAGATTACATTGAAGTTTAAAAAAAACTGCATCTAGAATAAACAAATAGAACAAGGAAAAAGCAGACGTTGCTGCTTGCATTTTTTGGTGAGTTTTTAAATCAAGTGATTTTTTTGAGGAATGATGTTTATTTCAAAAGGTAACATTGATTATTTACTGTTCACTGGCCACTGAACTAAAGTCTGTATGTGTATAATCTCATGTAATCTTCACGATAACCCTCTGAGGTGTATAATAAAGAATCTGAGCCCATTTATGATGCTTAGCTGCTGACAGCCTTCAAGCCCCACCCTTCTGCCCCACATCTTAACAGGCTTGTAAAGAAAGCTTGGGTGTTCCCTCCTTTTGCACTGGTTGGAAGTTGAAATCATGTAAACTCCATTTGCAAGGGGAAATCCTCCCCTTAGACTCCAAAACCAGTGTCCTTTCCCTGCTCCCCTAAACCATTCTTGAACCTGCTTGGCTACCCGCCTAACCCTCCCCAGAATACCCCAGAAATTCTGTGACTTATAAACCTTTTTAGAGCCTCATGGAATCTGTGTGGCATCATCAGTCTCAACATCCAAACCACATTTTGGGTGGGGGTCCAGGAGGTGACCACAGCAGGTGGATACAGCATTCTCTGTTCTGCAGATGAGGACATTGAGCCTCAGAGATGAAATTGCTTGCCAGAGGTTATAGAACCAGATAATTGGGTCTTAACCAGTCTACTCTTGTCCTACTTCAGGTCAGATGAGTTTTACCTTTTGAAAATTAGTGTACAGGGGCACCTGGGTGGCTTAAGCATCTAACTCTTGGTTTCGGCTCAGGTCATGATCTCAGGGTCCCGGGATCGAGCCCCACATCGGGCTCTGGCAATTGGCAAGGAGTTTGCTTGAGGATTCTCTCCCTATCCCTCTGTCTCTCTCTTTCTCTCTCAAATAAATAAATAAATCTTAAAAAAAAAATTAGTGTACAGAGTTGCGTTAAGGGCTCATACCTCTTGATAATATTTAACACCTACCTGTCTCAAGCCCTTTTTATGCATTAACTCGTAGTGTCCTCATACCCGCTCTGGGAGCTAAATACCATTTGTTTTTTTTTTTATTATTATTATGTTATGTTAGTCACCATATAGTACCTCATTAGTTTTTGATGTAGTGTTCCCTGATCCATTGTTTTCGTATAACACCCAGTGCTCCATGTAATACATGCCCTCCTTAATACCCATCGCCGGGCTAACCCATCCCCCCACCACCCCTCCCCTCTAAAACCCTCAGTTTGCTTCTCGGAGTCCATAGTCTGTCATAGTTTGTCTCCCCCTCCGATTCCCCCCTTCATTTTTCCCTCCCTTCTCTTTATGTTCTCCATTCTATTCCTTATGTTCCACAAATAAGTGAAACCATATGATAATTGACTTTCTCTGCTTGACTTATTTCACGTAGCATAATCTCCTCCAGTCCCATCCATGTTGATGTAAAAGTTCGGTATTCATCCTTTCTGATGGCTGAGTAATATTCCATTGTGTATATGGACCACATCTTCTTTATCCAATTGTCTGTTGAGGGCATCTCGGCTAATACCATTGTTATTCCCATTTTTGCAGATGAGGAAACTGCGTAACGGCACACTTCACTAACTTAGGCAAAATCAACCGACTAATCAGTTCTTGGACTTGAACCCAGGCTTTGTGGCTCCGAACTGGTATTCTTAGCCACAGGGCTAGGATGCCTCTTACATGATGTACAAATAAAAAAGCTGATGATGAACCCAGGGTGCAAGGGTTGTATTCTTGCAACTGCTTAAGTGCAAGAGTGCTCTTGTTTAAAGGAAACCCTATATTAATGACACATTCACTGATTTCATTAGTGCTCTTATATTATCCATACATACTCCATCAGTACTGTAAACTTATAGAAGGAAAGCAAATAATTTGTTGTCTCTGACATCCCTCTCCCCTGCCCAATAACCAGGAGATTGCTTTTTAGACAAAGGGATCTCGACCAATGGCATTTAAATCACTTAAAATCAGTGGGTAGATCTCACTGATATGAGGAATTCTTAATCACAGGAAACAAACTGAGGGTTGCTGGAGTGGGGGGTGGGGTGGGAAGGATGGGGTGACTGGGTGATAGACACTGGGGAGGGTATGTGCTATGGTGAACGCTGTGAATTGTGTAAGACTGTTGAATCTCAGATCTGTACCTCTGAAACAAATAATGCAATATATGTTAAGAAAAAAAAAAAGAAGAAGAAGAAGGTAGCGGGAGGGGAAGAATGAAGCGGGGGAAATCGGAGGGGTAGACGAACCATGAGAGACGATGGACTCTGAAAAACAAACAGGGTTCTAGAGGGGAGGGGGGTGGGAGGATGGGTTAGCCTGGTGGTGGGTATTGAGGAGGGCACATTCTGCATGGAGCACTGGGTGTTATGCACAAACAATGAATCATGGAACACTTCATCTAAAACTAATGATGTAATGTATGGGGATTAACATAAGAATAAAAAAAAAAAATCAGTGGGTATTGCAGACAGAGTCCCTTTGGTTTCACCTCCAGCCTCCATACTGTGCTACGCGTCATTACAAATAGGCCAAGACTCTTCAGCTATTGCCATGGAAACTCTCTAGAATCCTTGTTCTCCGTCTTGTGCCATCTGTCTGACTAAATGTATAGCAACAAAAATAATCTATAATTTTTCATAGGAAGGAGCCCCAAATTCACCAGGAAAGTATGCATTTTTAAACCATCTCCTTCCCCTCTAGGCGTTCCAACAACCTCTCTGCAGCTAATAAATTGTATGAAATTTTTCACGGCTGATTCACCCTACATGGCTACTAGCTCTAGAAACCCAGTTATTTGGAAGGGTAGGAAAAACTATGAATCAAAGAAAATCAACACAGATGACAACACTAAGGGTTGGCACAGATGAGCAAATTACTTCAGTCTCTGTACTGGAGGCAAGGTTTGCGAATTTTAAATCTTGGCCTTGACCTCCTCTCCCTCAAAAGCCTTGGCCTAATAGCTAGTAAAATTTGCCCATGAACAAAGCTAGCTAATAATGCAGGGCTGTCAGGAGATAAAGGAGCCTCTGAAGGACTTTGAGGAATAAAACTTTATGTAACTTGTCAAATATGGTCACTCCTCTGAGGAAATAGATTAAAGCTAGAGGGTGAAGTGTGTGAGTTAGAAGGTACTTAATTCAGTTTGATGGTTTTCAATCTGTGCTCCAAGGAACCCCTGAATTCCCTCTGATTTCCCTCTGGAGCTGCCAGAGGAAAAAGGTGAGTGCAATCATCCCTAGACTCGTCTACCCAACTTTCCCGGAACACCTCTATATTTATTTGGTTTTCACCGGAGGATTCTCATAAAATTGATTTTAACAAATAGTCTGAGAAACTCCTGATATAGTCCCTCTTCTTCATTTTAGACTTGATGTCATAGAAAGCCAGAAGGGTACGTGATTCAGGTTTAGCCAAGAGTAGAACAGTTCTTGGAGTCCTCAGTCTAATCCTCTCTTGTTGGTCTTTTTGGCTGGAAATAGAATGTTAATGCACATCTGCCACTCAAAGATAGAGTTCTGAAATCTTTTCTCAATCCCCATCCTGAAATTTATTCTCTGTTGACTAACTTCTTGCTTCTTGATTTTATTTTCATCTGGCCAATAGCATTGGCTGCCTAGTACATATTTTTCCAACAAGATCCTCCTTGCTCTCCAGGTAGTTAAATAGTGTTTATTTCCTGAAAATTCCCAGTGCCCTATGTCTTGGGAGAAATAAAGCCTGCAGAAGCCTATCAGCAAGGTTCTAGGTCTTGATATCTCCAAGAAATGGTACTCCACTTCAAAGAAAACACTTTTTATTGATGGAGCGGGAAAATCCTAAGATCTCTCTTTGACAGAAGTTAAATAGCTAAATTCGTCAGGCCTCCCAGGAGAAAAAAAATAATAATAAAGGAGAAAAGCCTATGTTGTCTTTGTTAAATGGAATAGGCTGCAGGTGCTGGAAGAGACCATGGAGATGTTGATTTCTCCTTCAGGAGAATCTATGGTTTCCAGTATCCTGCATCATCATCATCATCATCATCATCATCATCATCTTCAGCAAGGCTGCCGTTTCTTGAGCACTTACTGTGGACCCAGCAACTGTGCTAAGCTCTTTACCAGCGCTGCCATTTAATCTCCATGATCTCTCTGGGTATTATTATTCCCCCGTTCTTCAGGTATGGAAATTAAGGTTCACAATGGTTGAATCAGTGCCCCAGTGTTGCACGGCTACATGGGACGTCAGTCACTCTGTCTTGTGTGGATGGTGACTCCCCGCCTCACGGAGCTGGTAAATGGCTGATTGAGGAATCACACCAGGACTGTCAGGATCCAAAGGCCAAGTTCTAATTGCTTATGCAAACATCTGCTTCAGAAATCCATACGTGTCCTCAGACTCTGTGAGTCTTGTATTGATAGTTGTTGATAATTTGTTGATAATTATGAGTCAAGAAGGAAGTAAGCTGGCTATTAATTAGAGGGTGTGGCTCAAACCCAAGACAAGTTCCCAAGGAAACTATTCATTGTGGATTTCTTTTTCCAGATATCAAATAGTTTTAGTTTCATGGTATAGGGTTTTTTTTTTTTTATTTTTAGTTTGAAGCAATTTCAAACTTCGAGGAAAGTTGCATTAAGAGTGAAGAATTCCCAAACACTTGTTACCAGATTCAGCAATTATTCACATTTCCACATGTGCTTCTCTGGTTTGCGCTCTCTCTCTCTCTTTCTCTCTCTCTCTGCATCACATATACACCATATATAATTATACATGTATACATTTTAGTTGTCCTTCAAGTATGGTCCCTGGGAACCAAAATCACCTGAGTACTAGTTAGAAATGCAAATTTCTGGGCCTTACCCCAGCATTGCTAAACCAGAAATCCTTGGGTGGCAAGTTTAATGGCCCTCTAGGGGATTCTGAAGTTCACCCAATTTGAGAACCACTGTCCTGTGGAAGAACATTTGGTGGGGAATTGTTCTAAGCACTTGCCCTTTTTCTCATAAAAGGAGAGAAGTTGGGAAAAGTTGGGAGGTGTAGCTTATTTTTTCTAGGGTTGACCATGGCATTAAAAAAAAAAAATTGTTGAGTTTTTCTCCAGCCCCTTGAATTGATTCATATGAAGGGACTCTATCAGCTAATAGAAGTTCTAGGACTTAGTGTTCTCATAAAGCTTCAAATAGAACTTTCCAAATTATTGTCTGGAATGGATTCATTTCTGTGTACTTAATCCCTCTGAAACTGTTCTAACTTTCCTGCTCATACTCATACAAAAGAGATCTTACAGAAATACAAATATAATCATTATAGAGAGGCTTAATGATTATATAAATGATGCTCACCAAAGTGGTTTATTGTAATTTTTGAGGATGAGAGTTTGAGTTGAATCTCCCCTTTCTAGAACGCAGTTTAATAAGGCTGACAAACTTTGAAGTGACAGATGAAATCATCAACCATGTAAAATTCACATTTCTCCCTGTAAATAAGTGATTCAGGGTTTACAACCTGCAGAGTGAATATCCCCAGCTTCAAACTGTGTGTGTGGCAAATGGAGCCTTGGTCTTACAATAGGTTAACATGGTTACCAACAGTTATTTATTTCTGTACTCAGGGTCAGTTACCAGCCATCATAAGACCATGACTGTGTATATAGAGCAAGGGATAAACTTCCATAGAAGGAACCCTGGAAAACATATCTTTGGGCTATTAAAGTCTGAGTATATCTCTGTGAAGTAGTCCTTTTAGGGAGGTTTCTTCTCAGTTAACATGACATTAAGTCATAATGAATAGCTGAACGTATAAAGCCTAGATGATCCATTTATTTCAGACAGAAGTCCATAAAGAAGAAGAGGGGGAGAAGGCAGAATTGGGGGCAGTTTCTCAGTGTTTTAAAATGAAATCTGACCTGTATTTAGAATTTGTGTGTAGAGAGGGAGAAGGAGGTTTAATATTCATTTTCTGGGATTTACAAGCTATGGAATTTGGATGGTGTTTGTGTATGTTTATTCTAAAACTTCAAAGAGCTCTATCAACATCTCAGCAAAGATGAGAGAACAAATGAACAAAGGACACAACCTAATATATTTTTGCATTTTTATTCCTCCCCCACAGGCAAGGTAATCTTTTTGGAAACTGACCATTCTCAAAAATCCCCTTATAATTTTGGTGCTATGTCTCCTCCTCCAACAATCCTAGCCATCGGTTATAGTTAAAGTCTTGCAACCCCCTCCTCGTACTACCCTCCCTTGCAGCTCTCTCCCCTTAGAATTGACTTTGATATTTGGCAACTCCTTTCTCCCTAACTTCAGGTCCCAAATCCAGCATATGAAGTCTTGTCACCCATGTTTTATGATATGCACCCCAGAAATACCCCATTTCTGATCAATGATCCACGAGAATTTATCAATATAGCTTCTATGGCAGTGTAATCCCAAGAGCTCTGAACTTGGGATCCAGAAACCTGAATTTGAGTTTGTGCTTGGCTGCTAATTAGTTTGTAACCTTGGGTTTGTACTAAAACTCACTGTTCTCTTTTGCAAAATGAAGAGGTTGGAGTAGGTGACCTAGAAAATACTCTTGACTATTCAGCTTCTATGATACCTTTTTTCCCAGTTTTATTGAGATATAATTGACATATAACACTGCATAAATCTAAGGTGGACAGTATAATGACTTACCTGTATTGTGACATGGTTCTTACAATAAGTTTTGCTAACATCTATCATCTCATATAGATACAAAGAAAAAAATGTTTTCTTGTGATAAGAACTCTTAGGATCTACTCTTTCAACAACTTTCAAATATACTCTATAGCAGTGTGAGCTGTAAGTCACCATGTTGTGCATTACATCCTTAGGATTTATTTATCTTATAACTGGAAGTTGGTGCCTTTTGACCACCTTCCTCCAATTCCCCTTTCCTGCCGTCTGCCTCCAGGAACCACAAGCTGATCTGCTTTTCTATGAATTTGGTTTCTTCCTTTTTTTCTTTTTCTTAAGATTCCACATATAAGTGTGATCAGACAGTATTTGTCTTTCTCTGACTTATTTCACATACCATATGCCCTCAAGGTCATTCATGTTTTTGCAAGCGGCAGGAATTCTTCCTTTTTATGGCTGAATAATATTCCTTTTTGTATATATACCACAATTTCTTTATCCATTTATCATTGATGGACACTGATGTGGTTATTGTATGAGCATGGGGATGCAGAAATCTCTTTGACATAGTGTTTTCATTTCCTTTGGATATATTCCCAGAAATGGGATTGTCGGACCATGTAATAGTTTTAATTTTTTTGAAGAACCTCCGCACTATTTTCCAAGTGGCTGTGTAGGTTTACATTCCCACCAACAGTGTCCAAGGGTTCCCTTGTCTCCACATCCTCACCACCAATTGTTATCTCTTGTCTCTTTGATGGTGGTCATTCTAACAGGCGTTAGATGATACCTCATTGTGATTTTGATTTGCATTTCTCTAATGATTACTGATGTAGAGCACCTTTTCATGTACCTGTTGGCCATTCATATATCTTCTTGGGAAAAATGTCTATTCAGGTCCTTTGCCCATTTTTTATATTGAATTATTTGGGGGTTTTTTGTTACTGAGTTCTAGGAGTTCTTTATGTATTTTGTATGTTAAGCCCTGATTGGATATATGGTTAGCACATATTTTTTCCCATTCCATAGGTTGCTTTCCACTTTGTTGATCATTCCTTTTGCTCTGCAGAAGCTGTTAATTTGATCTGGTCCCACTTGTTTATTTTTTATTTTGTTCGTGTGCCTTACGAGTTATATCCAAAAAATCATTGCCAAGACCGTATCAAGGAACTTCCTTCCTTTGTTTTATTTAGGAGTTTTGTGGTTTCCAGTCTTGTCTTGCACTTAAACCTTTAATCCATTTCAAGTTAATTTTTGTGAGTGGTGTGAGATAGGGGTGTAGTTCCATTCTTTAGCATGTGCATATCCCATTTTCCCAGCACCATTTATTATAAGAGACTGTCTTTTCCTCATTGAGTGTCCTTGGCTCCCTTGTCAGATATTAGTTGAATGTCTATGCATGGGTTCATTTCTGGGCTCTTGATTCTCTTCTGTTAGTCTCTATTTTTATGCCAGTCCCACATATTGTTTTGATTACTATAGCTGTGTAACATAGCTTGAAGTCAGCAAGTGTGATGCTTCCTGCTTTGTTCTTTTTTCTCAGGATTGCTTTAGGTATTTGGGGTCTTTTGTAATTCAATATAAATTTTAGAATCTTTTTTAACTTCTGTAATAAGTGGAACTAAAATCTTTTTTTTTTAAAGATTTTATTTATTTATTTGAGACAGAGAGAATGAGAGAGAGAGAGCACATGAGAGGGGGGAGGGTCAGTGGGAGAAGCAGACTCCCCGCCGAGCAGGGAGCCCGATGCGGGACTCGATCCAGGGACTCCAGGATCATGACCTGAGCCGAAGGCAGTTGCTTAACCAACTGAGCCACCCAGGCGCCCGGAACTAAAATCTTGATAGGGATTTCATTGAAGCTATAGATAGCTTTGGGTAATGTAGTCATTTTAACTATTAATTCTTCCAGTACATTAACATGAGATAGCTTTCCATTTACTTATGTCTTCTTAGATTTCTTTCATTGCTACCTTGTAGTTTTCAGTGTAGAGATCTTTCACCTCCTTGGTTAAATGTATTCCTAAGTATTTAACTGTTTTTGATGCTATTGTAAATGATATAATTTTCTTTATTTTTCAGATAATTCATTGTTATTGTGCAGAAATTTTGTATATTAATTTTGTATTCTGCAACTTTGCTGAATTTGTTGATTAGGTCTAACAGTTTTTTGGTAGAGTCCTTAGGTATGTGTATGTGTGTGTATATATATATATATTCATGTCATCTGTTAATAGAGACCATTTTACTTCTTTTTAAGTCCTGAATGCCTTTTATTTCTAGCCTGTTGCTCTAGCTAAAACTTCTAGTTCTATGTTAAATAGGGGTGTGAAAGTAGGCACCTGTGTCTTGTTTTTGATCTTAGAGGAAAAGCTTTCAACCTTTCACCATTGAGAATGATGTTAGCTATGAGCTTGTCATATATGGCCTTTATTATTTTGAGCTACATCCCTTCTGTACCTAATTTGTTAAGAGTTTTTATCATGAACAGGTGTTAAATTTTGTCAAATTCATTTTCTGCATCTATTGAGATGATTATATAATTATTTTCTTTTATTCTATGAATGTGATGTAGCAGATATATTTGTGTATGTTGAACCATCCTTGCATCCCAGGGATAAATCCCACTATATCATAGTAAATGATCCTTGTATTGTGTCGCTATATTTGATTTGCTAGTTTTTTATTGAGAATTTTTGTATCTACACCATCAGAGATATTGGCCTATAGTTGTCTTTTCTTGGAGTGACCTTTCCTGGCTTTGGTATCAGGGTAGTGCTAGCCTCATAAAATGAATTTGAAAGTGTTCCCTCCTCTTCTGTTTTTTGGGGGAGAATCTGATAAGTATTGACATTAATTCTTCTTTAAATGTCTTACAAAATTCACATGTGAAACCATTTCATCCAGAGCTTTTCTTTGGTGGTAGATTTTTGATGACTGATTCAATCTCTGCACTAGTAATTGTTCTGTTCAGATTTCCTATGTCTTCCTGATTCAGTCTTGGTAAGTTTGTATGTCTCAGGATACTTATTCACATTATGTCCCAAGAGCTGCAAATATAAATTTAAGAAATAATAATAAATAGCACTTGAAAAGGAAACTAACATTTAAAAAACTCAATGTACCAGAAAGTGTGCCAAGTGTATTTCTGTGGATCATCTAATGTTATCTTTATAACAACTGTGCAAGATATTTTGGTTTTATTTCCATTTTATAGAGGGAAGAGTGAATTTCAGAGCAGGTAAATAATTTCTTATTAATACATGGGCTTAAAGTGCCAAATCTATCGTTTAAACTACTTGGGTTTTAAACCAAAGAGGTTTGAGTCTGTATTTATAATTTATTAACAGAATAAGACTTCCACCAGTTATCATATGTGACTTTGTCTATGGATATATATTTTTGGGTACACATACTACTTATTGATGAGAAAGCAGAGCCAGACTCCACAACCATTTTAGAGAGTGAGAAACTTGACACAGAAGAAATAGGTAACTTGCTTAAGGATAAATGTTCTGGTATGGAATCCGAAGGGAAGGGATTTTTCATAAGACTCTTCTGGAGTTTTAGAAGTTAAAGATCCCACAGTGGGAAAGATAGAAGTTACAGAGCTGTACACAGCCTTCTAGGGAGAATGAGAGAAATGTACACTCTGTATTAAGCTTTTAAAAAATTCAAGTAGTTATTTAATAAGTTGCAAATATTTATTTTGTATCCTATAAGAGATGCCCCTCGAGGAATGTGAGGATGGCATCACCTTCCTGAGAGCCCTAATAGCCATGCAGAAGCACCAATCCCCATGGTTCAGGATATTTACTCCCTAAGCAGTGCATGGCAAGCCTGACTTGTTCCTTTATGAAAATGTACCATTCACTTAAAGAAAGTGAAATTCTTGTGCAAATCTCTGCCAATAGAAGGTGTCACCCAAAAAAGACAGTGTCAAAGTAAATGTTTCTAACTGAACAATACTGGTCAGTAAAACTTACCTGCCCATGTCCCCTAGACCCCTGATCTTTGCCAAGAGATGGGATTTCCTTTTGGTCAATCAAGTGAACAACCCCACGCTGTTGAATGAACCAGTCAATGTTCTGTGTCTGTAAGTGAGAAACATCTTGGGTAAAATGCCCAAATCTAATGACTCATAGGTATTTAATGTATGATCGTTGAATTATCACTGTTTTCCGAAATTTAAAGAATAATGGCGGCTAATGCCAACAGCTTTCGAGTTCTGTAACAAAGCAGTGGAGGAGATATTTGGGGGCATTTCGGACTTTCTTTTACCATGATTCTTATTAGGGCCAAGTCTCTTAATTCTACCTCCAACAGTCAAATGCTATCTAAAATCAATGTTAACTTTAGGTTCTTTGGGTTCTTGTTTTTGGCATAAGCAGCAAGAAGAAACCCTTGAAAAATTGTGTTTTGAAATGTTTCTTGTCTAATTGTGCTTTTGTACACACAGTTGGACAAAACGTCTGGTTCCCTTAGGGAAAGAACCATTCACATAAACAAAGATAGTCAAGCTGCTTTTTTCATTTTTGCTTTTATTTCCTTCTTTCATGCATCTGTGTAATGACTCATGGAGCACAACACTTACTGGAGGCCGGAGAGTACAAAATGAGAGAAACATAGTATCTGTCCTCAGGAAGTGCATATTTGTCTGGGTAAGACAGATGGATAAATAAATAATTACTACAATACGTGATAGAGAAATGTATTTGAGGAAAAAAAGATGACTCCGAGAAAATGAGGCATTGACCCAAGCGAGGGGGGACAGACCAGTGAGGGCAGTGGTGTTGCTCAGATCAGCCAAGCAAAGACTGGGAAGAGGAGGAAGGAGCAGAGAATATTCTCCTGGGGACTGAGCTCCTATCTAGAACCCCTCGGTTTTCTATTTGATGTGGGCCGGAGAGAATCTATGGGAGAAGGAAGGGAAGAACCACTGCGGAACCTGGGGATCAGTGTGGTGTCCAAGCTTGAGAGAGAGAGAGAAGAGAGAGAGAAGGAAGTGTTTGGTGGAGGGCCAAACTCCTAGTCAGGTAATAAATGGGTCAGGGATTGGGACTGAGTGTCCAGAAATAGGAAGACGAAATTAAAATGCCTTCTACTTTTTCTTTTAATCTTGATTGTTAATGATGAGCTGGGATGAGAATGGCTTTTATCCTTTCATTACAGCAGTTGGTGGATAGAGTATTCAATTGTGGATTTTTTTTTTTTTAAGCTCAAGTCAATTATGTGGTTATTTGGCTACATTTGAAATTTTGGAGGATTGAAATTTGCCATTTTCTTCCATTTAGTGTCCCAACTCCCTCCCCCAAGAGGGCACTCTGAACCACCCACACAGTCTAAGATAGCAGTGGTGGAAACGCTCTCATGGACTCTGCATGTGCAAATACGGGGTATAGTGAAATGTATCTTTTAGCATTACCTTGTCTGTCAATGTATACCCTAGAGCAGAGATGAAAAGAGGTTTCAGGTACCAACTCTGACCTGTAGACTAGCAGGCTTTCCAGAAAGCTCCACCGTGCAGGATTCTCAGGCTGTGTCCAGACCTAGAAAAGATGAATGCCGATTGAGAAGCTGTGCATGTTGATTGTGGACCCTGATACCACCTCTAGCTTTGCCCCAAGGTAGTTGTATGACCTTGAACAAGTCATTTCACCTTCCTGGGCCCCAGTTTTGTCACATCTAAAAAATGGAAGCTGGGTTATTCTTCCTCCCAGCCTGACATTCAGATTTTAAGATGCAGAGAGTACTTTTTGCTATGGAAGATGCAGAGAGTGCTTTTTCTATTACAGATTCATTTCTGAGTTACATCTTGTACAGTCCAGTAAAAAAAAAAAAAAGCGGGGGGGGACCCTGGATATACCATTTTAAGAAGAAGAAGTAACTCACTTAAGCCTTAAGCTGGTAGTACATTCTATTTTGATAAAGTGGCATTAATAATTTGACAGTAATACACAGTTCATTGTGACCATGTTTGGGCTTTTAAGGTCTGATTGGGGGTTGTAGCTGGGCCAGGACCTTAGCTGTCACTTAGCCAGGCTTCTCATCCTTCTCCTCTTTCCTTATATGTCGTTTCTTCTGGCTCTAATCCTTTGTTTGCTCTACTTAACCACCGCGTCCCCTGGAGTCACGAGGGGGCTGGAGTCCTGCCTTGCTGGAGGTCAAGGTCTAATTCTTATCATTTGGGTTTGGTGGTAGATAGAACTGTTGGAAGGTGGGTAGTTCGATGAGGCAAAATGTTACAAAGACATGTTTAGATGGAGTTCTCAAGGCAGTGTCTAAGATTAGCACCAGCCGGGTCCCAGGAAATGAGCCAGGTTTGGAGAAGTCTGAAGGAAATAGATGGGTTACCACCAGCAACACCCCTGGAAGTATCTTCTCCAAATGGGGCCTCCCACAAAGTGTACTTGAGGGCCCTTCCTGTAGGCTTGTTTCTCAGGGCTGCCTCTATTTCTTCGGGTTCCAGAGAGCAGCAGTGAGCAGCCTGGTGATCCTCAACCCCTCTGAACAGTAGACTCTTTAGGGAAGCTTTTGAAAAATACTGATGCCCAGTCCCTACTCCCAGAGGTTCTGGATTAATCGGTCCAGGGGAAAATTGCAAACTCATTTATGGGTATATTTGAAACTCCTTGGGTGATCCAAATGTACAACTAAGGTTGAGACTCACTCCTCTAGGACCTCAACCTTACATATTTACTTTAAAAGCTGTGCACGAAGGAAAGCCTGGTGTGCATCCCAGGGTATACACTGGCGGCCCATGGTCAGAATTTGGACTGCAGATGTGTTTTGTTTGGCCAACACAATTGTTAAAACAAAAAGCAAGCAAGCAAATAAACAAAAGTCCCTGAATTCGAATGCCTTTTCAGGAGGCCTGATGCTCAGCAGGCTTTTATGATTTTTGTTACTTGCATGACTTTTGTAGGTATTTGGTTAGACAGCTCCTGGTCTGCTGAGACCAGTATATACACAGCTGGTTGTTTTCCTCTCATACTGAAGAAGAGAAGTGGGAATGATGGTGGTGGGGATGGTGGTGGGGTGGGGGAGTGAAGAGGGGGTGTAGGGGTGAGGAGGTTGAGGAGGAGGAGGAGGATGGCAAGAAGATAATCAGAAACTTGCAGACGATCTACCTCAAATTATGACTCCCACTTCCCCTTAGTTCCTACCTTATTGCCATATTTTTGTGACTAGAGTTGGGCTCCAGCCCCAACTACATGACAGGCTACCCCCAAGGAGAAGGAGTTTTCATAGAATGGACCAATTTTAAGGACATTCATAGGGCCAGGGTGCTCAGGGATGATGGAGGGGAGAAGCTCACTCCAGTGGACCCTGGTTGGTACCCTGAGTTGGGTCTGAGCAAGGCTTTCAAAAATGCCATTGCTTCTGGCTTCCTCCAGCAGCCTTTGTGGGCAATGAGGAATATTCCCCAAGGTCAGGTGCAGGAACTTCGCTTCCTTGCAGAAAATCAGAAGGTGTGGGTGGACTCCAGCGCTGGTGGTTTTCCTACCCACTGCGGTATTTCTCAATATGTAGAAAATCTCTTTCTGGAAAAGTACTAACACCCTGCATCACAAACTCTCAATACAGAGAACGGTACTAATTCATTTTTAACCCTTCGTTTCCACCACAGATGCTTACTTTCATTTTCCTGGGAGCAGGGGTTCCATGGTGTAGCCCGCCGCCCCTGCTCAAGCAGGGGTGCCCTCCTGGCTGAAGAGCAGTGACGGCGTGGGAGGCAATGAGTGGTTGATGGGCCCCGGGTCATTTTCAGTTCTATTCTTTATACTTACAGGTGGAGCCACAAAATCTCAAAATTCCCTTGGCGATAACACATTACTACTAGTGGTTAAAGCTCAGGAGTAGTAATAACGTGGATTGGCTGTCCATTTTCAAACTGCAAAAGCCAGCTCAAGTTTGTGGTCAGCACTTCTATCTCTGCCTCCTTTAAAGGGTGTTACAAGAGTGAACTCAGTTCTTGTCTTAATCCTGTAAATGGGTACGCACCTGTCCACATTGAAAGAACGCATGACAGAGACACCTGCTGTTCAAATATGGTGAAAAGCAAGTGGCCTGGGTTTCCTGCTGGACCTCCAGGCACCGTGGCACCTCATGCCTCCAGAGCCCTATCCTGTACCCTCAGCTACTGGGAACTTAGCTGAGAATCAGGATGTACTATTTTCTCTTTCCTTGTTTGTTTTAAGGCTCTGAAACACACAAGACTTGAGTAACAAGGGTCTTATTTGGGAGATGGTAGCTATAGCAATACATGCCCAGTCTTCTGGACTAGATGACACAGGAGCCATGTGTCCCCTCCCTCCAAGTCACATATTCCTGCCACCGTACCACTGTGTTGGGGGTCCTTCAACAGGGACATGAGAAAGAAGAGTATCTTTATTTGAACATAACCACCTCACTATAGGCAAACATTAAATTTCTACTAAATAACTTGAGACATTTCAGCTACAATAAAGATCACGAATGGGGAATCATTCTGGTTTTAATCTTTATTTCTTCCTGTGGGAGAGCATGTCACGATGTCTCTCTCTGTTCATGAGCAGCAAGGACAGAACCGCCCTATTATTTGGGGCTTAGGAGTTTTCCTATGTCCAACTGTTCTCTTCGTCATCATGCAAGAGATTTATTGCCATCAAAATTATTTCATAAAATTATTGCCATAAAGATTATTTTTTTTAAGATTTTATTTATTTATTTGAGAGCGAGAATGAGACAGAGAGCATGAGAGGGAGGAGGGTCAGAGGGAGAAGCAGACTCCCTGCTGAGCAGGGAGCCCCATGCGGGACTCGATCCAGGGACTCCAGGATCATGACCTGAGCTGAAGGCAGTCGCTTAACCAACTGAGCCACCCAGGCGCCCCGCCATAAAGATTATTTTTATTACTGCTGCTGACGTGCCTGTTCCTCACAGATATTTTTATCGATCTTTCTCTCTCCATGCTGTGCTGACGTCACCGTTTCATGCTGCCCTTTGTATGGACTTCTGCAGCCCTGTTTTCTCTCTGGTCATCTACTTAATTAGCGATGGGCCCAGGGTCATCTTAGACCCCATCCTGTCCATTTGTATGCTAGGTTCATGATCTCGTTGGTCACCTTTTTCTCATCACACTTGCCATGCACTGGTTATTCCAGTACTTTCTGACCCTGGCACGGGACTCTGTCCTGCTGTCTCAGCCATGAGAAGGTCTGTTGCCCTAACCCCATTGTCCTGGATAAAGTTAAATAGCTCTCTCCCTGAGCAATATTTCTTTACAAAATCTAATCCACAGAGCACTAGGTAATTGAAATGTGAATACATGTAATTAAAAAATGATGCTCTCTGTGTCTGTACAGAGGGACTTTGGGGGCCTTCACTCATTCACTGATTGACTTATTTGCCACATATTTAATGAGAACTCTAGGGGACACCACTGATACCCTTCCCTGATCCCCACACATCCTTGGCTCTGTGTGCCATCCCCCAGCCTTTGTGTGCTTTGCTGCCTGTTGTTTCCAGTGCTGCCCTTCCTCTGAGCTTTGACCGTAACTGCTGACATTACCTTGCCCATCTAGAGCGTTGAAGCGCCTGGGAGTTTATTACCCACCATCCCTTCTCTGACCTCTGCTACCCAGTGACTTACTGGGCTGTGGGAGGGAAGACTGAAAATACCAACTTCCTTACCTCAAGAAGAAACAAACTCTGCAGAGCAGTTGATGCTCCCGTGATCCCCCAGTGGACCCAGCGGAGACTGGGACTGTCTCCGGGCATGGCTTCTTTTTCTGTTCTCTCTGGCCTCCCTACTCTCTCGGCAATTTCTCCCAGGAATTGGTCCTTAATAAATCATGTGCATTTACATTTTTGTTTCAGGGTCTGCTTCTAAGAAAACCCCATCTAAGACACATGTGCGTGTGTGTGTGTGTGTGTGTGTGTGTGCTAGACACTATGATTAGTTTCTAGTGGAAAAGGGAAGAGTGGGGGTCAGGATGAGTTAATAAGCTTTTCAGTGCTTATGGTGTGTCATTGTCAAAAATGATTTGAATATAGGAAGCCATTTTTATGGATCACCTGCAACTCACGGAACACTGGTGGCTTGTGGGATGTGGTTTGAGAAACACTAGAGTAAATGGGACTGCCTTAGCTAGCATCCACGACCTTCATCTTGAATCGCTGGTCTTAGAGCCTTTCCAAGTACAACACCCACACTTCTCACCTTGTTGTTTGTAGCCTAGATTATAGACCCACCTTGCCTCTCCTCCCGGTGGTCTTTGCTCCCACTTGGACTCTGGTTCCCATTCTCCTCCAGGTGTGCTGCTCTCGGTAATATCTGTGTACTTCCCTTTTTCACTATTTGGGAAACCTTTTCCTGTGAAACCACCACCATGAGCAGCATCCTGACCTCCCCACCAGCAGGGGGCAGTGTTTCCCATCCAGGGAGCAGGATCCAGGCACCCTCCCAAAGACGCAAAAATGAAACCAGGGCTGCTTCCAAAGCTCCCACCTCATGTGATCAGCTGCCCACCCCAAGAAACGTCCTTTAACTTTCTTTTAACTCATTCCTACCCACTGGCTGGGGATTACGAGGCACTGAAAGGCATGCAGGTGTTCAGAGAGATTAGATATTTTGCAAAGAGGGGAAAAGTTCAGGTGTTTGACTGGAATCCATTTAATTGCTGGCATAAAGCAGAATTCTAACAAGCTATGTTACCTCATTTCTGATTACACAGCAGATGAGAAAGAAGGTGGGTGAGCCGTGGTGTTAGGGATGGGCAGCGAAATAGTGAGCCAACAGGTATAATGGGAATAGAAAGAACTCAGGAAGGATGCAGGATGCAGGCAGCTCACACATCAACCACCAGCTCTGTCGTGGAGAAAAAGTAGGAGAACTGTACTCAGATCTCAGCCACTGCCCAGCGCTTTATTGCTCTTATTTATGGGCACAGAGCTGATTTTTACAGGGAAAAATCAGAGTCCCAGAGAAAATGGTTAATGTAGGTCATTGTACTCTGTTTAAGAAGGCAGCAAAGAGTGTAATGCACTTTTTAAAAAGGTTTGTATTCCTGGTTAAGTAGTAATAGTTAACATTTGCTAACTAGTATGATCGCAGGGCTATGCTCATATAATTTTCATATTCTCCTTTAATTGTCAAAATAACTCTACAAAGTCGGAACTATGATCCTCCTCATTTTACAGGAGAGGAAAGTGAGATTTGAAATTAGGTTAAGCCCGGTGTCCGTCTGCCATACAGTTGGCACGAGGCACAACCAGCCCTGGGACCAGGTCTGTCTGATCAAAGCCCACACCTGTAATCACTGTCTTCTGTCTGCAGAACCTCACAAATGGGTTAGGGGCTCAGGGGTACACCATCAGCTCTGCGGAGCATTCCCTCTATCCACAGACCACACCTGAAAACAGGGCTATATTGTGTTTCTTAAATCGGCTAATTTTGAAAGAATGTTCCTAAGTAACAGGATAAATAGAACAATAACAAAAGGTACATCAAAAAGATCTACAATTTAATCATCCCAAAAGAATGAAATAATTCGATTAGGCGCATCAGCGATCTCTGGTGGGGATAAAACCCACAAACTCAGGCGCGCGTGACTCAGTTTTTATCAGTCCTTCAGATTGTGTGTGTCTTTGCCAGTCTTCTAGATTCTCCCCCGCAGCCTCAGTCTCTGCCTCCTGCCCTCCACAAGAGAGCGCTGGGTTTCCCAGGACACGTCGCAACCAGCTCCCAGGGATGACACGATTTGACACGACGTGACCACTAGAGGGAAGCAGGGAGGCCCCTATGCTTCATTTTTCTGTAGGATTCAAATCTGTGTTTGTTTATAAAGCCATCATTTTAAAGACGCTTTCATCCAAGTGACATACTTTTATCGTGCGTGGTTGGTGCCAAAGAAAAATGTGCTCTGCAGACCATCAGGACACATCATTTCCATCTCACCAGGCCTAGTCTGATAGCAGCAGGTAACTTTGCCAGAGGCCCCAGGTATAGCTTACCTGGTAGAAAAGGCACTTTCTTCCACTTGGTCCATTCATAACATTTTGCAGGATATATTAAATCCATTAAAGTTTGCCCCAGTTCAGGAACTCATGCTGATCACCAACAACTGCAAAATATCTGATACTTTTCATTTCTTTTTCGAGGGAGTTGTGTTAACCCGGAGTAGAGGCAAAAGGAGGGGTCAAGTATGGACAGAAGTCGCCCACACGCTCCCCAGATGAGTCACCTGTGTTCTGAAGGAACTGTGACTAATAGCACCACCTGAAGACTCTTTTGGGGAGACTGCAGAATGTTCCATTAGGGTGTGCTTTGAAAAGAGCTCTGTACTTATTAACATAATGACAATAATGATTACTCTGGGATTTATTTTTCAAGTACCCTCGTTGTACATGTGACTAAGAACACATCGCTTGAATGGAAACACTTAAGGTTTTTATACAAATAGCAGTGGGGGATTGGAGAAGGTTCAAGATGTTCCTCAACATGGAATAATAAGCAGCCATTTTAAATGATGCCCAGGAGTATATTTATTGATAGGGAAAGATAGTCACAATATATTAGGTTTTCTCAAGTAGGATCTAAGTCAGTATGGGTCCATTTATGTAATATGTAGTTATATACATACATTGAAAAAGTCTGGATGATGTATTGATTATCACTGTACGGTTGATTTAGAAGTGTTATTTCCTTTATGTTTTTCCTCCTTTTTGCTTGTCTGTGTTCACATTTTTCTGCCTGGCCATGTATTGTATGTATCACTTTTTTTAAGTTTACCAGAATACATTATATCATTTGTATTTCCAGGGTTTGTCTGATCTTTTTACACAGGATATTCTCATAATTTTCATCCCTCTTAATCATCTACTTCTCATTCTTATCCTAAATCCACATGGCTGAATTAAGAACAGGCCAGGTGGAATGGCTGCTTTCTCGTACTGTTATACTTGCTCTCTCTTGCTTCCAGAATGTGATCCTGTGCCTCTGAAATATCCCTGCTCAAGACTCTGGCTCCTCAACACCACCCCAGTCACCTTACCTTGCCTGTCTTCCTGTACTTCCCAAGCTCTCTTCTTAGACTTGACTCTTTCCTGTTTCTCCTTTTCCCTGATGTGGGGGGAGGGGAGGGCAGGCCTTTGTCTCGTGTACCTCACGACCTGCTCTTCCTTCTCCTTCTGGTCTCATCTGTCAAAATCATCTCGGTGCTTCCATGCCCCTTTCAAGTGCCTCTTCCCTCAGGGCTGGGAGCTCTCCCATGTTTGGGAGGAATGGTGAAGCCAGGTGGTACGCTTGTGGTCCCCTGCTTTCCCCGGGATGCCAGGGTCCTTCTCATGAACCGTAACCATGTCTGCAAGCCACCAGCAACCCCCACCACACTGCACTCGTACCGTGGGCATTTATAAGGTCAGGTGACCTATCTTGACCAAAGATAGACACAACAAACAAAAGTTAGACTCAACATGTTCCATCACAATTCCAAGATGGTTGAGGAGTGAGAACTTTAAAAGTATATCCAAGCATACCTTTCCTTCTAGAATCATAGGCAAGGCTTACCCAGAAATGGCTCTTGGCTCCTGACACCACTGCTGATGTAGGACAGCAGGACAAGGTGTTCTGGACCATGACCCCTGCCTGGAGCCCCCTAATTTAATTCCATTCCAACTCCTATCCATCCTTCAAGGCCAGCTAAGGTCTCCCTCCCCTGGGGGTTCTTCTGGACCATTCGCACCCCCAGAGTGCCCACATCACAACACTGGTTCTCACTAGTGTTCGTGTAGTCCCAGGCATGCTGTGTGAGTAAGCACACGGGCTTCACAGTCGTGCTGCTGGGTCCCGGGGGTGGCTTGACCACCTGCAGGCTCCGTGGCTCTGAGCCATGTACTCAACAGCAGCTTCCTCAATCTCTTCATCTACAAAATGGGAACAACCCATCGTGCCTACATCATTGGGTAGTTGTGAGTATTAAATGAATTAGTTCCTGTCACATAGTAAGAGCTTACAGATGTTCATTTTTCTCTGGATAATGGGTATTTTTCAATTTTGTCTATTGTAATTTAGCTTTCGATAGTCGACATCTTCTTGATGGGATTACTTTAGGTGCTGTGGTTGAGCTATCTGTCTCCTGTGCCTTTTTGTAATCTTCGTAGCACCCAGCCAGTAAGGTACACAGAGTCGAGGGTTAGTAATTACTTACTGCTTGACATAGGTTACAAATTGGCAAGAGCAGGGTCTTGTGGTCAGCAAAATAGATTATACCAATCTGCAAGACATGGGTCATTGTGCCTCACTTTCAAAGGCATCCTGTTTCGGATATACTTGGCTACAAAATGAACTATCCTAAAACATGGTGGCCTAAAAATAATGATTCATTATTTCTCATGCTTCTGTGGTTTGACTAGGGAGTTCTGTTGGTCTACAGAATTCATCTGGAGGGTCAGTGGGGCTTAAAGGTCCAAGATGGCCTCATTCATGCCTACCAGTTGGTGCTGGCTGTTGGCTAAGCTTCTTGGTTCTTCAACACATGACTTTGCACCCTCTAGTAGGTCAGACAGAGCTTCCCCACAGCAGGCCGGGGGCCTCAGGAATCTAAGAGTGTTACAGTCAAAGCTCTGTCACAAAGTCTAGGCTCTGCAACTCCCACTGTCACTTTCACCATATACTGTAGATCAAAGCAAGTCGCAAGACCAGTCCAGATCCAAGGAGTGGAGAAATAGCCTCCGTCCTTTGATGGGGGGAATGGCAGAGCTGTATTGCCAAAGAGGTGTAGACACAGGGAGGCCTGATCCATTGGGAGTCAGTACGCTAACCATCAGCCACACATCCGTGGTAAGAGGTTTGGTGAACTCATGAGGTAACAGTCTCGCTAACCCTTCTCTGTTGTGTTTTACAGTGCAACAAAGGTATTCACAACCATTTGCTGTTTTGACATTCACAGCAATGCAAAATTCTTCTGAGGCAGGAAGGAGAGGAATTGCTATCTTTATAGCATAGACTAGAAAGCCGCAGTTAGACAGCTTCCCCCGACTCACAACCAGCTATTAACAGAATTGCACTATTAGAACTGTTGCCTCTTTTTATTATGAAATATTTGTCCCACAAAAAGAGTGGAGAATAATAGAAACACCAACGCATATGACTCCTACCTAGTTTGAAGACTGGAATGTCAGACATTCTTCTGAAGCCCCTGTGCCTCCCAGCCCAGCCCCGTGCCCCCCATTTCTACATAACAACGCTCCGGGATAACGGCCATCTTGAATTTGGTGTGTATCATTCCTGTGCGTACTTCTCCCATTTTATAAATACATTTTTATTCAGAAATAGTATCTACCATTTTTCATTGTTTCTAAGGCACACTTTTTTTTTCTCCACATTTTAATATCTCTGAAATCAGGATGCTTTTATAATTAATGACGTCTTACAACAACTGTCGGCCAGGTGGCAGCTGTGACAGGGCCAGACTGCCAGCCCATCCTCCAACATCAAAGGTGTCAGGAAAATGCTTGCGGAAAATTGCGGGGACGATAGAAGGGCACTTGGTTTACCCTTAGGAACAAAATGGTTGCAAGGAGAGGGTGGGGGAGGTGGCAAATCAGAAATGTTTAGCAATGTTCCGAGAGCAGGAATCTAAAGGTTGGCTATACCTAGTTGCAAAACTAGTTTAAGAACTCAGTGCCAATGACGGTTAGTTTTTTTATGGGTTCTTTTCAGAAATATTAGATCACCAGTCCTCTGGTTGGATGGAGGATGGGGAAAACAGACATGAGTAACTTTGAGTCAAAAGACTGAGAAGAGAGTTTAAATGTGGAAATTAAATGAGGAATTCTTTAACTGATTTATTCCATTTACATTTTTCTTTTTGAATGCATGCACAAAAATAATATATGGTAAAAAAAAAAAAAAACCCTCTACTCAGATAGAGGGTATCAAATTATGAGACAAGAAAGTGTTTTTCAGAGTTTGATTTTCAGCATGTTTTGTCTGAATGGTGTACAAACGAATGGTATATCTTATCAACTTTATGTACAGGGTGTCCAGTTGTACCTGTATTTCTGCTAACCATGGCTGTTTGCTCAACATGATGCTTCTGAAATTTTTTAATCTGCTAAACGTAGCCCCTGTTCATTCATCTTAACTGCTATATAAGATTCTCTTGTATAAATATGGCACATTCTATGTATCCATTTTACCCATTCTCCTATTGATGAGCAGTTTAGATTGCATCCACTTTATTTCAAAGAACACAGTTATGAGCATCTTGTTCATACCTTCTTGTGAACAGAATTTCTGGATCTCAGGGCACACACATCTTCCACTCTACTAGACATTCCAAATGGAATTGGAATTGGTCTCCAAAAGCATCTGTCTGATTCCCATCCTCACTAGTAGCGTGTGAGAGGTCCCAATGCAAGAAAGCCTTAACTGGATTCCCATTCTCCTCTCTGAATCCCTCCAACTCACTCCCCTACATAGTCCAAGTGACCCCTAAAACACAAAGCAGAGCAAGTCACAACTCCACTCAAAACCTTCCAGTGGATTTCCATTGTGTTCCTGACAAGATCACATGGCTTACCTGCTGGCCTTAACTTAGCCCTACAGCCTGAACAGGGAGCCCAATGAATGACTTGATCCTAGGCCCCTGGGATCATGACCTGAGCCAAAGGCAGACACTTAACTGACTGAGCCACCCAGGCACCCCAAGATTTCATTCTTTTTAATTGCCAAGTAAGATTCCATTGTACCTATATACCACATCTTCTTTATCCATTCATAAGTTGATGGACATTCGGGCTCTTCCCATAGTTTGGCTATTGTTGATAGTGCTGCTATAAACATTGGGGTACACATACCCCTTCTAATCAGTTTTTTGTATGCTTTGGATAAATACCTAGGGGTGTAGTTGCTGGGGATCCTTTTAGGTCCTAACACGAGACATGCCTTTTCTCTCCCCCTGACCTCTGCACATGCCATTTCCTCTCTGGAATGCTCTCCCCAATAAAACCACACCTGCCCCACCCTACTCCCAGTTTTGCTGACTAGTTCTACTCATCCTTCATGTCTAAACTTACCCATGTCTTTCTCCTCAGAGCCATTGATCATCCCCACCTCCACCCCCCTGGATGCCTCTCCAGTATATACTGTAGCATATTTTATAGCAACTTCCCCCATGTGACATCACGTGCTGAAATCACCACCTCTTTGCTTTAAGCCCCCCAAATTGGTGATGGAGGGGGCAGTGTCTATCTTGTTCGCTATCTTCTTACCCAACGGATAGTTTATATGGTGTTCAAGGAATACTGTATCTGTTGTATAAACAAGAGCATAATCAAGTCATCCCTTGAACCCAAATTATTTGACTGCTGGTTGCTTGCACAGCCTACTACAGGTGCCCATGCCATCCTGGACTAGTCTTCTTCCTAAACCTACCAATTACTAGCAGAGGGCCAGGTGGGCTGCCCAAGCTACCATGAGGAGGAAATCCCAGAGAAGAAATGGAATTTGGGTGTCAAATTACAGAAATTCCTGTAGGTTCATTGCAGCTGGCAGTCTTCCAGGCAGGCTCTTGAGTCTAGGCATGCGTGTGTGCAGGACAAATCCGTGCTGCACAACAGGGGAGGGAAGGAGGAAGTCCCCTGGGACGGTCCTGTCTTCAGCCACCTATGATGCACAGCTTGGGTGATGGAAGGCACATCTGGAGATGTTTGAGAAGCAATTAGACATTCTAGAAATAAAATGGAAACAGAATGGAAGAGGTTGAAGTTAACATAGAGATATTAAAAATAGTCCGGGATTATTTTGAAAGAACGTGCTCTAGTTTTTCACTATGTTTTCTAAGACAAGAAATGAATCTGGCAGATCCTGACAGCCCTGTGCTACATCTCAAGAAAAAGGCAAAAAACATTTAGTGTTTAGAATGTCTATACTGACTGTGGACTTTTGGCAGAATAACACAATCCTGAATTTAGGAACCCATCATCTTCTGAGTTAAACAGCCTGGGCTGACATCTCCTAAACCAGTGGCTCTTATACTCTGGAATACATCCGATTAACCAAAAGATCACAAATGGCTGGACCCCACACTCGAGAGTTTCTGATTCACTCGGTTGTTAACTCTAGACCTTTCATCTGCCCATCTCCATCGCTCAAACCGTCTACTCTGGTCCATGTACCTATACTATGGGGAGCGGGAGGGTCAATAGCTGCCAGGAGCTAGGGGTTGCTAGAGGTGGAGGTGGGGGTTGACTACAAAGGAGCGCGGCACTGGAGAATTTGGAGGAGGGCTGGAATTGTTCTATATCATGATTGTGGCGATGGTTTCATTATTGTATTCATTGGCCAAAAGTCACAAAATCGGAAACAGAAAAGGATGAATTTTATTGCATGTCAATTATGCCTTTATTAAAAAATAAAAATAGCTATGAAATTCAAGTCCTTCCCCAAAATATTACGGTTTGTTTGTTCCCGGACAGAGCCCAGGGATTGTTTTATAAAAGCTCCCCAAGTGGGGAATATCTGCTTCTGTCCAAGATGGAGTAATAGGGAGCGGGTTTTTCCTTCACACCTGAGACAACGGAAAAACAGAAAAAGTACATGAAACAATAGTTTTCAAGCTGTTGGACATCAGGCAACCAAGGACCATGAGCCCTGCAATTGGAGGGTGATAAGTTGTTTATTATCTTGATTTTGGTGATGTTCTCATGGATATATATATATATATATATTTTACATTTTGTGTGTAAATGTATATATATATATATATATACATTTTGTGTGTAAATGTATATATATATATATACATTTTGTGTGTAAATGTATATATATATATACACACACACAAAATGTATATATATGTATATATATATACACAAAAAAATTTACCAAATTGTTCATTTTCCTTATTTTCCTTATGTGCACTTTATTGTACATCAATTATACCTCCATAAAGATTGGGTTTCTTTTTTTTTTTTTAAGTTCCCCAGTTGATTCCAAGAGTATAGGTAGAGTTGAGACTCATCAGCCCAAACATATGACCTTACTTGGCCCTGAGCCTTGTTCCTAATAATTTAACTCCAATGGAACGTGGCTAAAGAACATAAAGTATTAAAGTTCATTAGAAGACTTACTTAAATGGAACTTATTCTGGAAAATAAGTTTGCACTTGCAGGAATAATATTTTTTGCTAATGATTCTTCTGATAGCTCACTGGGAAGAAAGAGGAACTCGAACTGTCATGAAGAATTTTTAAAGATTAGTACAAAACACATTAATAATGACTTCTGGGCAATTTACAGTATGTATTAAAAGCCTTAAAACTGTTGATAACATTCGACTCAGAATTTAAACTAAGGAAATGGGAAATGGGCTCAGGCGTGGCATTGCGGCAGTGTTATAAATAGCAGAACACATGAATGAACTCAGTGTGCAAACAGAGGGAAGCAGTTGCACAGATTATATGGTATGCCAGTCAGGATAGAGTAGGTCTGGTTCAAAGAATGCTGTGGAAAGGGGCGCCTGGGTGGCTCAGTTGGTTGGGCGACTGCCTTCGGCTCAGGTCATGATCCTGGAGTCCCGGGATCGAGTCCCGCATCGGGCTCCCTGCTCAGCACGGGGGGTCTGCTTCTCCCTCTGACCCTCCCCCCTCTCATGTGCTTGCTCTCTCTCATTCTCTCTCTCTCAAATAAATAAATAAAATCTTTAAAAAAAAAAAAAAAGAATGCTGTGGAAGGATACCTAATGACAAGAAAATGGCTGCCAACTCTGGAAAACAGTATGGAGGTTCCTCAAAAAGTTGAAAATAGAGCTACCATATGATCCAGCAATTGCACTACTGGGTATTTACCCCAAAGATACAAAAGTAGGGATCCCAAAAGGGTACGTGCACCCCAATGTTTATAGCAGCAATGTCCACAATAGCCAAACTGTGGAAAGAGCCGAGATGTCCATCGACAGATGAATGGATAAAGAAGAAGTGGTATATATATACAATGGGATATTATGCAGCCATCAAAAGGAATGAGATCTTGCCATTTGCAATGACATGGATGGAACTGGAGGGTATTATGTTGAGCGAAATAAGTCAAACAGAGAAAGACATGTATCATATGACCTCACTGATATGAGGAATTCTTAATTGCAGGAAACAAACTGAGGGTTGCTGGAGTGGTGGGGGGTGAGGGATGGGGTGGCTGGGTGATAGACATTGGGGAGTGTATGTGCTCTGGTAAGCGCTGTGAATTGTGCAACACTGTTGAATCTCAGATCTGTACCTCTAAAACAAATAATGCAATATATGTTAAGAAAAAAAAAAGAAGAAGAAGAAGGTAGCAGGAGGGGAAGAATGAAGCAGGGGAAATCGGAGGGGGAGACGAACCATGAGAGACGATGGACTCTGAGAAACAAACTGAGGGTTCTAGAGGGGAGAGGGGTGGGGGGATGGGTTAGCCTGGTGGTGGGTATTGAGGGCACATTCTGCATGGAGCACTGGGTGTTATGCACAAACAATGAATCATGGAACACTACATCTAAAACTAATGATGTAATGTATGGGGATTAACATAAGAATAAAAAAAATTAAAAAAAAAAAAAGAAAATGGCTGCCAGATAGCATGCTTTTGGTCACAAGTAGCAACAGATCATGAACCACAAAGCTGTTTATCTTACCATGTGACAAGATGCCCCATGTAGGAATGGTTGCGAGGCGGGTGAACTCAGAAGCTTGGCAAGGAGCAAAAGTACTAGTTCTGCGAGTCTTAATTTTCCTGGCTGATCCTCTCAGGCTCACTCCTTCCCCTCACCAGCCTGCAAAATGGCTGCCCTGGTTTCCGACACCTCCAGCGTGAGAAGCAGCCTCTTTTTGCAGGTCCGTTTTTTTGGTTTTTGTTTTTAAGACCAAAAGGACGTTCTCCAGAAGCTTCCGACAGACAGACTTCCCTCAGGTTTCTTTGGCCAAAATAATGTCACATGCTTATTCCCCAGCCAATCACTGACAAGACCAGGGGAATTATCTGGAAGGGCTTAGACCAATTAAGTTTTATTCTCCCAGGCTGGAGAAGATCCCAGCCTTCCCTCCGGCACAAGGCTGGCCTATATCTGAACAAAATCAGGGTTGGCTGGTAAAGCAGAAAAGAGAGAAATGGCTATTAGCTAGGCTAACGCCCGCTAACACAGACAGTGAATGTGATAGAATTCCATTTTTAGAAATAAAAGTGAACGTAGATAGGCTCAGGAAGAAAGAATGAAATGCTATACATTTTTAAATGTTATCTCCACCTGGTGGGATTACAGAGAGTATTTGTTTTTCTTACGTCTGCATTGCCTTTTGTCCCCTAAATTTTCTGTAACGAATATGTAATGCATTTGAACAAAGGAAAAACCTCAAGAAATATTATCTTAAAATATTTACAGCCCTCACCAGAGCTTTTTGAAAAGTAAATAGAGCAGTTACATAAGACCAAACCCAGGGCATTGAGCTGAGCTTGCAATCTGTATGGTGCAGCCTCCAAGGCTGGGGCCTCCGGCACCCACGTGCGTCACACTAGCACCCGGGGGCCCCACGGAGATGCCAGCAGGTCTGCCTGAGGGGCTGCCCCTGCTGCTGGCAAGACTGGGACCAGTCGGTTCTCTTCCCATACCAGAGTGCTGGGCACAAACCAGATTCTACGCCAGTCCTCGGAGCCTGGGGGCAGAGGAGTTACTGTAGACCATACTAGAAAACGGGGTTACCCAGGGACCCCTGGCCCCGCCACAAGCCGGAAGATAGGGCTGGAAGAATGGAAACGGAAGGCATGAAGTAGAAGACAGAAAGGAGCAAGGTCACTGTGCCCCCAGAGCACACTTGCAGTAACTTGGCCGGGAAGCACATACATGTGGCCGCTTCAGACTGGAATGGTATCCTGGTGTACCCTGAGCATCACGTGTGGTCACTTCTCGGTCCATACCTGGGACTCGAAGGGATGAAGGAGACCAAGAATGGCCAGAGTTGGCCAATACTGAGAAAAGGCATTCAACAGCCAAGACGTTCTGTGACCATCTACATGTAGTCACCAAACCTCTGAGCTTCTCTCTCAAACCCAACCAAGCCTGGCCTTCACATCCAGCCCAACGCTGGGGGAGATGAGCGAGGTGGCCCCAGGGGAAACCAAACCCACCAGCTCTAGAGTAACTCAGACCTCAGTTCCTATCGGACTCTAACTCCTAGCTGTGCACATTTGGGCAAGCTCCTTCACCTCCCTCTGCCTTTTTCTTTTTTCCCCCACCTGTAAAATGGGGATAAGGCTGCTTAAGGCATTAAATGAGCGAGCTCGTGCAAGGCGTGGGAAACGCCAGCTCCGCCTAAGTGATGATGCTGGAAGGGTCACAGGTGCACCGCACACCTCCACGGGTGCAAGAAGTCCCCTCCCTCCTCCTCACCGTGGGCTCTGAGCATCGCCATTAATCGAGTGCTCTGAGGCCAGGACTCTGGAGTTGTCAGAGTTGCCTTTCTGAATCGAGGTTCTAATGGAAGCAGATCACAGGGGCTTGCTCTGGCCAAAAATAAATGATTTTTGGAAACTTATATCCGGCTAACTTCACCTGCTCACAGCCGGACCACCTTCCGCCAGGGAAATGAGCTCTCGCTCTGGGGAAAAACAAATTGTGCCCGAGGGGCTGAAGGGAGAAAGTCCGTTTAAGGGCACTTCCATCTGGAAGGATGATGTGGGCCGTGGGAGGATGGGACCAGAAAAGGAAGAAAGAGAAAGCAACCGGAACCAGACGTGGGAGTGAGTCCTCTGGGTGAAGCTGCAACTTTGATTTCTTTCCTTTGGAAACGTTGAGTTCTTTGTTGTTCCTGGTGTGGAGGGTTAGCCCAGCCCAGGGAACAGCTCATGGGAGCTTGAGGAGAGGTGGATGATAAATTCTCACCAGTGAATATTTCTGGACCATCAAAGTGCTTCATTCATTCCACCTAAGACCCCTTAGTCCCGCAGTAGACACTGGGGGATCTCTCCAGTGGAGAAAGTAGTTTTGGTTGCCTATCTGGACACTGAATTGGGGTTCAATAGCTATTGTAACTGTCTTGGGGAGAGGGGGTACGTGGGGCAGGTGAAGATGAGAACTCTCAAGGTCATGTTTGTTTACCCACATTGCATCAACTGAAAGTGGGCCCCTACAGAGCTCACCCGGCTGTTAAGAAATGCTCCATGACAAAATGTGGCCAATGTATCAGAGCCTTTGTACTCCCCGGACTTTTTTAACCTAAACTGTTTTCACGTGTTTCTGTATTTTATCTAAGAAAAAGAGTGCATTTGTAAAAATAAGGAGTGGTGTTTTCCAGGTTTGCATTTGATTAATAGTGCGTTTGAGATTCCAGAGATCATACAGTTAGTGAGTTTAAACACGTGGGGGAACTGAGACTCAGAGGTAAAAGGGCTTATCCTGGGTCACAAAGCTTTCTGGTTTCATGTAAATATTTATGGATTTAGGTGTGTATTTACTAGTCTATACTAGTTTATAGTGGTAAATAATCCCTTTATTAGATATGTCATTTGCAAATATCTTCTCCCCTGCCTACCCCCCCATTTGTAACTAATCTTTATTTCAGGGTAATGCATGTCCATATTTTAAGGAGCCTAATAGCACTACTGAATTTACAACTGGAAACAGTGGTCCACATCTTTGAATGCAGCTCCTCGGAAAGAGCCACCTCCTAATTTGTCACCTGCTACCTCTGGCTTGTGCCTCCATGTTTTTAAATAACCAGCTAATGCCGAATCTCTCTCTTTTTTTTAAGATTTTATTTATTTAGAGAGAGAGCGCATGTGCGCGAGCAGGGGGAGGGGCAGAGGGCGAGAAAGAGAATCTCAAGCAGACTCCGCACTGAGTACAGAGCCCCATGTGGGGCTTGAACCCATGACTCTGAGATCATGACCTGAGCAGAAATCAAGAGTTGGATGCTCAACCGACTGAGCCACCCAGGTGCCCCTAACACCAAAATTTCTTAAGTTACCAACTTAAGGCATAATCTACTGATTTCTTAATTTGCAAGGTGAAGATTTAATACTTCACCAATCCCGCCTCACCCCTGACCCACCTATATTTGGCAGTTATTTTTAAATTTCTGATTAAATTGAGAATTAGCAAATAAATTAGTACAGCCATATAAATATTCTTTCCTACTGAGTCAAGTAATATATTATGATTTTATTTCTGTTTTCAAAATTTTCTTGTTCTTGGAGTTAATAGTAACCTTATATTTTAAAATTTCCTTAGTTATCCAGATACTGTCATTAATTCTTGAACTTGCCAATGGAATATACTTTCCCACCAGCCCTATTTTCCACATACATCAGGTTTCCTTCCAGTTAAATATTGTTCCTGGCTGGGTCTCCCCTGGAACCCCATCTTCCTGCTCCCAGCCAGCCAGGAGCTCCCTAGGCTCTGCCTGGGCATCAAGCCAGGGCTGCCCTTCAGCGGAAATCCTTCTGTCTTGAGTTGGGGTCCCCTGTTTCCTAACCCTATGTATTTTTTCCTGGATGAATAACTTACTCGTTTTGGTGGAGTACCTTCAGAGAAGTGGTGCATGAGATGTAAAAATTTTTTGTGCAAATGGCTGTATTCTACCCTCAGACTTAGTTGAAAGTTTGGCTGGGCATAAGCTTTTCCTTTAGAATTTTCAAGGCATTGCTCCTTTGACGTCTGGCTTCCCATGTTCACATTTGGAATATCTGAGGCCACCGTGACTTCTAATTTTTTTCTATGATCTATTTCTAGGGATCTTCTCTTTATCCCTTTACAGGGGAAGATTATGTTGAGCATCCACTAGATAGTAGACATTTTATTAGAAGCTTTACATGCACTCACCTTGTTCAGTCCTCACCAAAGATAAACAAACAAACCTGAAATAGAAATTACTTTATCTCTTTTCTAATAAGGTAAATGAGACTCAGAGAAGGTGAGGGAATTACCCAAAACATGGGGCCTGTCATAGATTATCTCACGGAAAATTCTCCTATCATGTCTCTATCATGTGTCCTACCTGATTGTCAGTGTGCCCTGCTTCTCACGGTCACTCATGGACCCCAGTTCCTGAGGCTCTAACTAAGCATGTGCTTCGATGATTAATGCAGCAGCAGGAAGGGAAATGACAAATCTCATAATGGTCTCACAGCTTCTGCCTGAAGGTTTCATTGGCCAAAACCTGTCACATGCTATACCTCACTTTCAAAGGCAGTAGAAGTATTTCCATGGGAGAATTCCTTCCTGGCATTTTTCCAGAAATGCTTATGTGGTTTTGTTTTTGTTTTTGTTTTTCCAAGTCTCAAGTCCCAGTAATATTTAGCCAAGAAATTGGGAAAACAGGAAAAAGTCGTGATCCTCCTACGATATTAAAAAGGGAAGAATCCACATAGAGATGTTACTGGTTCAGAGGACTGACTTGTGTCAAGTTAAAAGCAAGACCAAGAAACACTAATGCACAGAATCAAAGGTTAAGGTGACTTTTCCAGGAACCAGGACAGTGGCACCCTGGAAGCCGGGAGCATCTAATGAGTCAGTCTTGCTAGCTAGTATTGTTGTGTTATGTGTGTTCAGGGCCCTGGCTGCTACATGAGTCATTCTTACAAATAAAATAAATATCAATAAGTTATGCATAGTAGACCTCATACAAGTCCTATGAGTTATGTTGGAAGAAATCAGGTTTGGAAACAAAATATATCCTTAAATTGGCAATTTCAACACATGCTCCTATTTAGTCCTGTTAACTTTGGTAGGAGATCTGACTGTTATGTTACTGGAACACAACCCAGTAATATTCACTGGTGTTTTCCAGTGTTTGAGTGTTCCCTCCAGGCTACAGGTCTTTGTAAACACTTTAATGGAAGAAATGCAAAGAGCAGATGATGTGAATATTGTGCAATACTCTGACGGGAAATTAGAAACTGAACAAAAATCCGAATTAGCAAAAGCAGTATCCGTTTCAACAGCAAAATCAAAGCCAAGGCAAGAAGACAAGAAAAATAAATATTTTTAATTTTCGTCATTAAAAAAGGAAATAAGCTTATAGGAAGCTATATGTACTCTAAAGCTCAACTCAAAGGTGCTTTTGGATGTTTGAACAAATGTCAAGGCAGAAAAGGAAATTGGTCAGGAGTTAATGCCTTGTGTGTTTTAAATTTTCATTTTAATAATAATACCTTATAGAAATATTTGTTGCAGCTACATTCCATTTTTATAACAATTTTTATTTGACATTTATCTTGTGTCTCTTTTCCCTTCTTTTAATATGTTCTCTTGTCAAATGTCTACATAAGGAAAAGATTATTTTTATGTGTTATTGAAACATATAATCTTATCATAAGAAACTGATTCATAATAATAAACCATGCACTTATTATTTTTAAAAAATATTCATTTATTTGAGAGAGAGAGAGAGAGCACAAGCAGGGGGAGCAGCAGAGGGAGAGGGAGAAACAGGCTCCTTGCTGAGCAGGGAGCCCGACACAGGGCTCCATCCCAGGACCCTGGGATCATGAGCCGAAGGCAGATGCTTAACTGGCTGAGCCACCTAGGCGCCCTATTGTTATTTTTTAGTGAAAACCTCCAGCAGTGTGATCCTATTACAGAAAAATGACTTGCTGGTCATTATGGTTACACATTATTTATTAAGTGTCATGAAAAATACAGAATAATTTATGGTTTCAGAATTCCTGGGAATTCTCATTTCTTACTCCCAAATCCCAAAGACTGATGCCTCTCAGGAATTTGGAAATACTAAACAGTGGGAGATAGAACTTACCAAGAACCTGAAATGACCATAGTTAGAAATATTTGGTGAATTGTACTAAGTACCACCCAAATGAGGGAGCAAGAATCCAAATCTTTCTTATTCCAGGACTCATGTTTTGTCCTCTACCTGAAACTTCCTCTACTATCACTGGGTATTGATATTCATTCATTCATTCATTCATTCATTCATCCATCCATCCATCCAACAAGAATTTCCTGGACCCCATGTGTGCAGGAATCATACTGGTCTAGCACAGAGATGTTCAATCAGTATTTGTGTTGACTGCCTGATTACCAGGCACTGAAAGGTGCTCTAGCAAGAAACACTGGTTCTGAAGGAGTGACACATAGGATAGCCCCCTTTTGATGGGGAGTAGAAGGTAGAGTCAAGAGAACAACAGGGTAGCTGGAATGGAAAGTATGGAGGATGGCTGGTGGAGTCCCACTTAGTGCTGTAAGTACTCTTGAGACAAAGGGAGAGAAAGGGGAAAGTCCTGAAGTAAAGCCAGTGGGCTTCTGAGAGAAAGATGAGAGCTTGCCAAGACACAGGGCACACACGGACTTTGACATCTCCTAGTCCTGAATTCAAATCCTAATTCTGTGGTCGTATCAAATTGCTAAAGTGCTTGGAGTCTTGGTTTTCCCATTTGAAATATAGGAACAACAATACTTAACCTCAAAGCGTATAATGAGAGTTAAATATATCTATATTTACTTAAAATACATCAAACTCTTGGTACAGCCATTGTAAATGCTCAGTGAGAGCTATTTATCATAGTTTATTATCATTTTGCCTGATCCTCAATATTCTTGAGAATTTTCAAATATTTATGAGTAATGTGCCATATAAAAATTTAGAAAGTTCTTCTAGAAATTTCATCAATGAATCAAGAGTTCTCGCCTCAAGGGAGACTATTTAAAATGTAGTCTGACTTCCTGGAGGAAAAAAAAAAAAAAAAAAAAAAGACCCAAGCTTTCATATTTCCTTTTGCACTCAGTGATGGGAAAGGTTTTTCTTAGCCTGTTTGTCCTGAAACCATGGATACAGCATAAAAATAAAAGAACGTGGCTGCCCTGGGATTTGAGATGCATGTGGTACTCAGAAAGCATAAATAAATATATCTGATATGTTTCCAATATCTTTTCTTTCAAGATAAACGTGGAACCCATCGCTCCTCCAGCCGGTTGCGGGGTCATGGCGCGCCCTCTGGTGGCCCGTCTATGAGCAAGCTTGAAGGAACTACCCCCTGGTGAGTACTTTTCTCTTCAACTGAGAAGGAGGATCCACAGTTTGGGGGCTGTTTTCTACAGCCAGAGTCCTGGAAATGGCTAGGTCAAATCTGTTTCCATGATTTTCTAAGGGAAGATTGCCTTGTGGATGAACATTGATGAGTTTTATTTTTTTCAAGAACACCTTCCGTATGTATGTCACCTTATGCCTGTCTTGATCTGTCTGGCCAAAAGTGAGGCCAGTAAGTACCTAAGTTAGTAAGTAAGTAAGAGGTGGCGCCATGATGACAAATATTCCTGGCCAAGTGGGCTGTAGGGATACCATGGTAGGGAGTTGAGACATATCACTTTAACCAAATGACCCTTACTACAAAGGGGAGCTGCCGAAAGGTTTAATGACTGGGAAGGTGGAAGGGGCATGATCAAATTTATAGTGCAGAAAGGTCACTCTGGCTGAAGTGAGAAGAATGGATTGTAGCACACAAAATTTTGGAGATCAGAGGACAGTCAGGAGGAAATTGCAGAAGAGCGGGTATGAGACGATTATAGTCTGGACCAGGTGGTGCAACAGGGCTGGAGAGAAGAGGATGAATTCCTGGAGATGTTTGGAAGGTATCATTATGCAAGACTTGGCTGTTAATTAGATGTGGAGAGTAAGGAAGAGTCAGGAGTAGAGAATGTTTCCCAGATTTTTGGCTTGGGCAACAGGGTAGATGGTGGCAGTATTCAATGAAATTGGAACTGTGGGGGAGACCCAGCTTTCAGGGAGTGACCCCCTCAGAGGGGTTAAGTTTAGGACACGTTCAGGTAGAGGAACCTGTGGAATCTCCAGGTGGGGAATGCCAGGTCTCCTGCTCATCTGACTTTTAATCCAAGCTCTTTCCACTATGCTTGGCTGCCTCATCCTCCAGACATGGATCAAACTTTGGAATGGTGGGGAGTAGGTGCTCTCAGGAACCTTTGATTTGCCCAAATGATTTGCCCTGGGTATCCCTTTTGGTCTTAGGGAAGGAATAATGGAGAAGGAACACAAGCAGGAAACCCCAATATTACAATATTCCTTTTTCGAAAAGCATCTACCCACCATTGTAATACTGTGTAATACTGTAATTAATTCAGGCAAGGGTCATCAATGGATGCTAAAACCAGTTTGTTCATAAACTCTCCACACAGTCTAAAAGTATCTCTCTAAAAAAAAGAGTTACGTTTAGAGTGAAGAAACCTGGTAACACCACCAATGTCCATTCACAGATTATTAATTATAAAAAGGAAGGATTTCTCGCAAGTGGAGAAATCACCCGGATCCTACTGAAGCCCATGATCAAAGTTAATGTCATCAGCAGTGGGACAAACTGACGAGGGTGACTCACAATGGGATGTGCTGAGAAGGACCCAGCATGTGCATAATTTGAACTCGTCCAAAGGAAACACCACACAAACCAAATTCAAAGGACGTGCTAGAAAACCATAGGTCTATACTCTTCAAGAATATCAGTACGATGAAAAGACAAAGTTGAGGAACTTTTCTGGAATAAAAGAGACTAAAGAAACATGACAACGGAGTGTAAATATGTGATTCTAGATTGGGAAAACATGTTATAAAGGGAAATATCAGAGAGACTGGCAAAATTTGAATATGATCACGTTCAGTAATAGTATCGTATCAATGTTGAATGTCCTCACTCTGATCATTATACGGTGCCCTTGTTCTTAGGAGACATCTGCCCACATGTTTATGTGGAAAGGGTCAGGATGTCTGCAATTTACCTCAAACATTTCCTGTCTCAGTCCATGCAGGCAACTGTAACAAAATACCACAGACAGGGTGACTTTTAAACAGCAGAAATTGATTTCTCCTCGTTCTGGACGGTGGAAGTTCAAGATCATTGATCACTGTGCCAGCATGGTTGGGTGAGGCCCCTTCCAGGTAGCAGACTTCTTCTTATACCCTTACGTGGCAGATGGGCTGGGGAGCTCTGTAGGGTCTCTTTCATAAAGGCAGTACTCCTCATCATTAGTGCTCTGTCTTCATCACCTAATACTTCCCAAAGGCCTCACCTCCTCATAACATCCCACTGGAGGTTTGAATTTCAATACATGAATTGGGGAGTGGGGCACAAACATTCAGCCTATGGCAGTTCCTGACAATAGTATTAATATGTGGGGTGCCTGGGTGGCTCAGTGGGTTAAGCATCTGCCTTCAGCTCAGGTCTTGATCTCAGGGTCCTGGGATTGAGATCTGCTTCTCCCTCCCTCTCTGCCCCTCCCCTCTTGTGCTCATGCTCTCTGTCTTAAATACATAAAAAATAATAATATTAATATGTATATATGTATATAGAGACATAAAGCAATAATGATAAAATATTAATAACTGATGAATTAAGAGAATATAATGTTCCAAGTACTCTTTTTGCACTGTTTCTGTGGCTTATTTTTTTTTCAAGATTAAAAAAAGAGAAGTCTACCCAACCCATACACAAGTAGAGGGGATTCTGAACACAGAAATTGAACCAGTGTGGCTTTTTTTTAAGTCAAATACAGTAATATTATCTTTTATAGCCACTAAGTTCCATCTTGATGAAATGTCAAAATAGGAAACAGATGAAGGAGTAATTTCCTGTGTTGCCAGGCTCTTAAGAATGTACAGTATTTGCTGTCAATCTAGAACCTGCAGGGTTTAGAGAGGAATTTGTTGTCTTTTAAATCGAGACACCTCGACTGAAAGCTCCCGAGGGCCAAAGAGCAGCCAAATAAAGCATGCGCTGCCCCGGGCAGGTGTCCTTGTCCTCCAGCCACGCGGCCGTGGGCGGCCTCCGGAACCGGGCAGGTTGCAATCGCACCGGCTGTTCCTGCTTGTGGGGCGAGGCAGAGGGGAGAGCAGGGGCTCTTCCTGGATCTTTCTCACTGCCCAGGTGAGCTGGCGCAGGAAGTCAGGGAATCAGAGCGCTGAAATGGATCTTGGAAAGCGTCCAGGCCATCTCTCTGCTGCCCATCTGTGGCTTCAGTCTCCTCTACACCATCCCAACCGACTGGTCAGCCAACCTCGGTCATAGCCGGTGACTCAAAGCCCCAGACAGCCCCACCGTTTTCAAAAAGCTTGAGTCGTTTGAACGTCATTTCTCTTAAAAAGAGGTATCGGAACAAAATGTCTACTTCAATTTTTCAAGGCAGCTAGTAAAAAATTTTTTATGTAAGCGATGTCAAAACAGGTTAACTAAAATTGACTTACAGTCAATAAACCCCTATTGACTGTCTATTTCAGATCCTTGGGCAAGGCATCTCTGGTTAATATCATTCAGAAATAAGAGAAATTTACATATCAGGGTGCTTCTTCATAGCCTCCTGAGACATGCCCATTTTATGAGTATATTTTTTAATAAAAGAAAAATAGGCAAAGCAAAACTCTATGTACACATGGAGTATGCATGTGTACCCTGTATGGATAGCATGTTTGCACGTGCAGAGGTAGGAATGGGGGAGGGTACGCAGGGCATTCCAGGGAGTGGGTGTGGGCGAGGGGAGGGGAACAGGAGAAAAGAGGAAAGCTTTTGCTTTCCGCCGTATATGTGTTGTTATTGTTTAAATATTTTTTTAACGAAGAGCATGTGCTATTTTTATCATTAAAACACGTTTCTCAAAAAATTTTTAAAAACGATGAGAAAGAGAAATCGCCTAAATGAGCTGAAATCTGATTGCCTGGAGTTTGCATTTTGTACTACCCTGCGGGTAACTCACAATAAGCCTGTTCCTTCTTGCACGTGGCAGCAAGTCAACTATGTGATGCCACCCCTTGGGGCCCTCATGTTTCTCTTCTCCAAGCTCTGTGTTCCCATTTCCTTCAGCTGTCAATCAGTTGACAAGGTTTCAAATCTCCTTGACTTCCTGTCACCCGCCACTGAGCTAAAGCATATCAAGTGGGCTCAGAGAGAAATCCTTTCAGAAGTCAAATGGCAGCTGGTCACCTGTTGAAAATTAGCAAGCCTGTGGTTCCCTGTGTTTGTGCACTAACTTGGCCTAACTTTGTGGGGTCTTGGGTGCTCTATCAAGAGATGCATCAGTGATGGACAAAAGCAGGTCTGCAGGGCCCTCATTATCAATACCACCACAAGCTCCAACAGCACTTAGAAAATCTGGCCAATTTATCAATGCGAACTCAGGACAAGAACAGTGGAGGTGTTGCATGATATCCTGGTCAATCTTATCCAGAATAAAACCTGTGTCAGAGCTTGACGTTCTGTGTTCATTTATCATTGGAGTGACCATACCTTCTGCTCGCCCAGTTGAGTCCTGATTTAACGCTAATTTGTCCTGGCATAATGCTTAATAATGTCCCTTTTACTCTTAAAAGTGGTGCAATTTGGATGATGAGATATATGGTCACCCACTTATCACATATCATGATAATAATACCTTCTTCACATGGAGATTAACATTAGAAAAGGAATCACGTACTGCATGGAGCATTGGGTGTTATACGAAAACAATCGATCGTGGATCACCACATCAAAAGCTAATGATGTATGGTGACTAACATAACATAATAAAATTTTTAAAAATAATAAATAAATAAATAAAAGGAATTTCTCCCTGGCTTCAGCAACATCCAATGCATTTGCGAATCTTTCAGATCCATAGATGCCAAATTTCAGGAAATGAGACAGCTTCCTCTCTGAGGTTACATAACCACCTCTGAAATGGCGCCCCCCTCCCCAACTTCTTTCTGGGGAGCCAAGAACTAGATTCCATGAGACAACTGATTTCAACTGGTTAGCTTTCCCACCCCACTGAGCAATAAGCATTCCCTTGATACTCCATCCCCACCTCACCCACCCAGGAAAATGTCTTCCCCCAGGAATCAGGAGCATTAACTATGGTATAGCCAAGAGGTGCACATTGATGTCAGTCTATACCAAAGATGAGAGCACATAACAAAGTGGTCCACAGTACTGACTCTGCCGTTTACTTGGGCAGGTGTCTTAACTACTCTGTGCCTCAGCTTCACCATCTGTAAAGTGAGGTTGACAGTGATCCCTACCTCATACAGCTGACAGGAGGTTTAAATGAGTTATATATTTTTTTGAGTCTTTAAGGTTTTTATTTAAATTCCAGCTAGTTAACAGACAGTGTAATATTAGTTTCAGATGTAGAATTTAGTGATTCATCACTAATATCAACACCTGGTGCTCATGACAAGTACCCTCCTTATTCCCCATCACCTATTTCTTGCATCCCTCCCCCACCTCCCCTCTGGTAATCATCAGTTCTCTATACTTAAGAGTCTGTTTTATGGTTTGCCTCTCTCTTCTTCTTTTCCCCCTCTATGTTCATTTGTTTTGCTTCTTGAATTCCACAAACGAGTGATATCATATGGTATTTGTCTTTCTCTGACTGACTTATTTTGCTGAGCATAATACTCTCTAGCTCCATCCACATCGTTGCAAATGGCATGATTTCATTCTTTTTATGGCTAATATCCCACTGTGTATATAAACCACATCTTCTTTATCCATGCATCAGTAGATGGACATTTGGTCTCTTTCTGTAATTTGGCTATTGTTAATAATGCTGCTATAAACATCAGGGTGCACGTATTACTTTGAATCAGTACTTTTGTGTCCTTTGGGTAAATACCTAGTAGTGCAATTGCTGGATCCTAGGGTAGTTCTGTTTTTAACTTTCTGAGGAACCTCCATACTGTCTTCCAGAGTGGCTGCACCAGCTTGCATTCCCACCAACAGCGTAGGAGGGTTCCCCTTTCTCCGCATCCTTGCCAACGCCTGTTGTTTCCTGGGTTGTTAGTTTTAGCCATTCTGACAGGTGTGAGGTGGTATCTCATTGTAGTTTTGATTTGTTATTATTTTAAAACAGTGCCTGGCGCATGACCTGCACTACATAAGCATTTGGCAAATGATAAATAGAGTAACTTGACCTTGAGTGCGTGGCGTAAGACTGGAATGGTCAGAGGCAAGAATATAAACAAGAAGTGTCTGAGTGGATCTGCTTGGGAAATTTGAGAATCCAACTGGGCTCTGTTTAGGAAACATAACCGAAGAATAGAGTTTTATCAGCTGAAGCATCCTACCCACGACAAACACGGAGAAAATTGTCCTTTCGTAGATTAGTGCTCTGGACACCTGCCTGCCATTTCTGCCATGTCAGTGAAGGCTAAGATAGACCATCCTCATTAGTGCTGGGAGGACATGAACAGTTAAATAGTTGCTACACCGAATCATGTTCAAAGACACAATGTCAGAGGAAGAAACAACAGCTATGCTTCATTTACATGAAGTCCCCTTGGGTTTCTCTGGGGCACGCAACTGGAGTTCGCTTCTTTGCCGTTCTCTCCTATGATGTACCATCTGTGTTTGTGCACGAGGCAGGTTGGATGTTTCAGGGAGTCAGAGTTCTCACTATGCTGGACGTCATCAACAATAGACAAATTATCCTTGAACCAGGTCTTCTCTAAGTCTGAGCTATCCCCCCATTCTCTTGCTTTTCCTCCCTTCAGCTGAACGCCCCCCGCCCCCACTCAAGCAGTACAAGCCGGCACGGCCCTAGCCTTCCTCTTCAAGCTGGCTTTCCCACGCTCCGCGGTTAATTTACCCCCTTTCTTATCCTACCTTCCTTTTGTGCATGAGCTAATACTGCAGATTTTCCTGGTCATATAGCTGTTCTGGGAGGTTTCAACGACATTATGAGTCAATTTCATTAATTCAACTCCTAGAGTTGAAGACTCAACTGTGTGTCTTTTTTTAGATACTAAGGAGACATCTTACTTGGCCTCCCATGTGCTACTGTCTGCAACTGATTATAGATTTTGCTTGTTTTCTTCTCTTAAATATATACATATATATGGTACTTTTATGAAGGAAGATAAAAACAAGAAAAAAAAAAAAAACACTCCTTTTGCTCTGAATTTAGAACCAGACTCTAATTCCCATTCCAGACTGTCATGACCACAAGGAAATGAGGAATATCCTCCCATAAAATGTTTCCCCTCCTGATTTCTTTCAGATGCTTCCAAACAGTCAGAAGTTTTAAGTCTTTCTTTGGCCAAAGTCTGGTTCGGGTCATATATTCTGTCTGTGCCTGAGGCTGGGGCAGGTGTAGAGAACAAATAACATTAGACATCTGTGCTCCCTGGGGCTGCCAGATTTAGCAAAGAATTTTTGAATTTCAGGTAAAAATGAACACATTTTTAGGATGAGTCTGTGCTGTTCAAATAGGTAGTATCTGTAATATATGGGACAGACTTAGACCAACACATCATTTCTCGTTCATCTGAAACTCAAACTTAACTGAATGCTCTGGTTTTGTTTCAGTTTTTGTTTTTTTGGCGACCCTAATTCCAACTCACAAGGTCAAAGCCATTTGTCAGTGGTCCCTGTAGCATATACAGAGCACACTCATGCTCTCACACAGGCTTTTCCTTGTTCCCCTTCAGCCTCTTCACCTTGTTAGCGTCTAGATATTGCAGAGGCTGAGGGGGATGTATTTCCCCCCAGGGACTGATTTCTCATGTGTGAGGCCTGAGTCTTGAAATTCCCCAGGGATGGGATAGCATCTGTTAGATCTCTATGGTCTTCAGCTGACTGTCACATCAGCATCTGGTGATGGGACCCAAAGAAGGCAAGCTGAAGAAGACTCTTCTCTTCCATGTGTTTTTAGGATACGTTTGAGGTTTTAGAGTTAAAATACAGTATCCTGAACGGAACAAGGAAAAAGTGCCAAATAGGATACACGGTAATTTATCTGATAAATTAGAAGTATGTGTGTATTCATTATTCACAAATGGAAATGACTTTGAAGGCCGTCTCCTCTCCTGTCAAGTTACAGATGAGAAGACAGAGGCTCAAAGCACTTTCTTTTGGAATGAGGTGGAAGGGGTGTGTGTCTACCTACGTGAACACATGTGTGTAGTGGTAGGAGAGTAGGAGGAAGAAGGCACAAAGGAGAAGGGGGAGGAGGAGCAGAATGGGGAAGAGACGGAGAAAAGAAAGGAGAGGAGGAGGAGGAGAATTGAGGCAAAACTCCCTGAAGTCCATATACCTTCCCGCTGCACCTATCCTACCCCAAGTTTGTGTGTTTCTATAACTTTAAAAATATTATGTAACTAAAAAATGAAATCTTTCTGTTTACAACAATATGGATATACCTTGAAGCCATTATGCTAAGTGAAATATGTCAGAGAAAGACAAATATCGTATGGTATCATTCATATGTGGGATCTAAGAAAGCTAAATTCACAGAAATAGAGAGTAGAGTCATGGTTACCATGGTCTTTGGGGTAGAGAAGATGAGGAGAAGTTCGTCAAAGAGTACAAAGTTCCAGTTAGGAGATGAGTAAGTTCTAGGGATCTGATGTACAGTAGTGTGATTATAGTTAACAATACTGTATTATACACTTGCAAGTTGCTAAGAGACTAGATCTTCAATGTTCTCACCACATAAAAAGAAATGGTAATTATGTAACGTGGTGGGAATGTTAGCTAACGTTGGTCATCACATTGCAATACCCAAGGGTATCAAATAAACACATTGTACAGCTTCAACTTAAAAAAATTTAAAATAAAAAAATAAAAGTATTATGTAACTAATACACATTCCTTGGAGAAATTTCAGAAATACTTGCAAACGAAAAGAAAACTCTCTTCTAGAAACCCAACACACACATATTACTATTGTTACCATTTTGGTGTACGGAGAGAGCGTGTTGATGTGGGTGGCCCAGCCTTCATTCTGCCTTCTTCAGGGAGCCATACCCCTATTTGGCTCTGTGATTGGCCCCTCAATCAATAGAATATCATGTCTAGTGGGACTGCCAATCTGGATGTCACAACCTCTGCTGTCACAACCTCAGTAGACCGGTGAAGAAGGTGATATTTCCGTCTTCAACTAAGTGAAAATGCTGGGCTTCCTTCCTCCTGAGAGGAGAACAGTGAGGAGATCACCCATTAGTTTCCATCACCCGGACACGTGGCGCATCCCTGGGTCTTGGGCCTTCTGAGAACTAATCTTCAGCTTTCCCTCCAATTCTTTTATGGTAAATTGATTGCATTGATGGTTCCAACTGGTGGCCTTCACATTCATGCCCATTTCAGAGGTAGAATCCTATGGAGAGTTGGAATCTAGTCCCGTACCCCTCGGATCTGGGATGTCTTGTGACTTGCTTTGGCCTGAATGCTCTGGTTTTGTTTCAGTTTTTGTCTTTTTGGCTAACCTAATTCCAACTCACAAGGTCAAAGCCATTTGTCAGTGGTCCCTGTAAGCATATACAGAGCATGCTCATGCTCTCACACAGGTTTTTCCTTGTCCCCCTTCAGCCTCTCCACCTTGTTAGTGTCTAGATATTGCAGAGCTTAGGCTTCCCGGGGCACTGTGTGCTCTTTCACGCTCTCTCCCAGAACCCTGACTCACTTATAAGAACAAGAAGGGTCTATGCTCCTGGGGGATGAGAAAACATTTGGCAGAGAGCCCAGGGCCTTAGGCAACTAGCTGCCCTGAGATATATGGAGAAGAGCAGCCTTACTTCTGAGCCAAATAAAATGATTTTTTTTAAGCCACTGCATTTGGGGTGGTTTGTTATGCAGCAAGAGCTAACTGATACTTCCACATCTGTCCAATAAATTATTTTTCTTGTGAGCCAGAGTGAATTTCGGTGGCTGTAAACAAATAAACTGACACTTTCCATTCTTCTACCAGAATATGATCATACTCTATCCTCTTTTGTAATCTGCCTATTTCACTTAGCAACTGATTTTGAGCATCTTCCCTTAACAATAAATTGGGCCTAGTAAAGAAGGCAGATCTACTAAATGCAACTTCTGAGCCTCTGCCCAAATCCTTTTCATCCTGACATTATGGCCATTGGCCAAAATACCATTCTTAGATGGGCCTAGCTTGACCTGTTCAGCAGGAAATGCCTTTGTTCAGTGAGATTATGGGACAGTACAATGATTTTTCACAGCTCAATGCCCAAGAGAAGGACACAGTCATGCCTCAGAGGTGCTTGGGAACATTAACATTTCCAGCCACCGTCTACCTCTTTGGAAAAAGAAGATGGTAATTTTACTCAAAGTGTTCCATTCTCTTCAGAAGGATGAGACATGTACAGAAAAAGAGATATTTCCTACAGTGACTTTATTTTCTGAAAACGAGTCTGAGTGATTAAAGTTCTCCAGTCCTTTTCTTTTTGATCATCCTATTTCCAACATCATCTTTTTCTTTCTCTTTCTTTCTTTCTTTCTTTCTTTCTTTCTTTCTTTCTTTCTTTTAACAAATGGTAGCTTCAACTTGATGTATTGTTTGGAGGAGTAGGACAAAGGGAGAATGCAATGCTTGTCTGATAAGCTGAGTCTTTACGCTAATGGAAATATATTAATATTTCTCCCCCCCCCCCAAAAAATGAGTGTTTATCAAGTGCATCTCCTGCAGCTCCACACATCTTTCTCTTGGAGGGAGTTTCCTGAGTGCATTATCTGCTTTGGTCCTTTCCAACATGGTGTGCAACTGGAAGTGTATTCTTATTTTGAGTCCTTTTCCTTTGCTTCTGGTTTTGTGCTGATAATAATAATAGCTAGCATTTATAACATTGCCCATGGCATTTCACTCACTGAATCCTCACAAAAGCTCCACGAGGGAAGTGTTATTTCCCCAAGGTTTAGGGAAGGCAAATCAATGGTGCAAGGGCCCACAGGTAACAAGTATCAGGAGCTGAGATTTCAACCCTAGTTTGTCAGACTTCTGAGTCAAATTGCTTTAACTTGATGCTACACTGCCTCAGTCACTATGGGATTCTAAATAAAGACAAAAAAACAACAAAAAAACCAAAAACGCGCACATTAAACCATCAAAGTATGGAACCCATGCTTTTTTTTTTTTTCCAAGTAGAAAGCAATAAGTTGTCTTCATGAGCCTCTTTCCAATCCTACAAGGGTATGATGTTGATATCATACCTGATCTATCCTGTCTTTACACCCTAAGCAACTTCCCCAGTTTTCCACACAAGCCTGAGGGGACAGGAGACAGTATCTCTCTGAATGAGATCACAGGGGACTCTGGTAGTTAACCTCACTCTGGAACTTGAGAAACATTCACAATGTTACCGCAATTATGTAGGTACTCGAGGGTGAGAAAGAGTACATGATATGCTGAGCAAACTCTCTCATTTTTGAAGTGGATTTCATCTTAAAGGGTGAATACTTAGGGAAAACACAAGAGCACCAACAAGAAAAGCCAAGACTAAGAATTGCAGCCCAGTCTATCGATCGGTACTATGCAAAAGAACTTTCTGTGATTATGGAAATGTATTCTATCTGTGGTGTCCAGTACAATAGCTACTGACCTCGTATGACTATTGAGCCCTTAAAATGTGGCTAGTGCAGTGGAGGGGACTGAATGTTTAATTTTCATTAATGTTAATTTGTTAACTTTAATTAGCTAAAATTTAAATGGAAATAGCTACATGTGGCCAGTGACTACTGTATTGGATGCTACAGCTCCAAATGGCCATAGAAGAACGTCATAGGTGGGGGTCATCAGGGAAGGTTTCAAGACATATTTTGAGCGGCTTTCAAAGTAGAATAGGGAGGGAAGAAAATGTAATTGGAACAAAAAAGACGAAAAGAGAAGAAACAAAAGCTCTGTCCTAGTAGAACACCAGAGGTTATAGATTCAAATGCCTACTGCAAGGACCATGAAAGTCATGTAGAGAAGGGAAATAGGTTGGTGGTAAGAGATAGTAGGGCATGGTGGGGACTATGGAAAATTAGACACACTACCTTATCTAAAGCATTAGTCATTAGTCCACTCCAGCCAGTTAATGCCATACAGAAAGTCAGACCCTGTGGTGATGACTGTCTTCTTCATTTTTTTTTAAGGGAGTCGGAAATTCCGATTTTTACATTGTCATCTAGTTTTGAACGTTGGCACCTATATCAGTCCATGTGGGCTAAATGTTTTCAGCAGACACTGTTGGTGCCCCCCTCACGTCTACTCAGCACTTGTCTCTGCACCCCAGGCTGCCTCCTGAACACAGCTTTAACTCTCTCTGAAAACATCATGCGCACACTTGGCGGTCGTGCAGGGTATGCGCGGAATGTTGAAGAATTCGTGCGCTTGGTGGCAGCATTCCACCAATGACAGATGCAGAGGGAGTGCACTGATACCCCAGTCTCCTCACCTCTCCATTGAGATAGCTCTGAGGTGGCTTCTGTGTTGTCCCCCACAGTTGCCCTGTGTGACTGAGCCCCAGCGGCCCCCAGCAGAGACTGGTGGACAGTCTATCATTCCTTGGATTCCACTCCTGCCCCATCCCATGTCCCCACTCCCCTACTGATGTTTCCAGGGGTCACCTTCAAATAAACAACTTGCACACAACTCCCTATCTCAGAACCTGATTTTGGAGGGAACTAAACAAAGACACAGTTGTCACACACAAACTCAGTATCTCAGGGGTGAACTCAGTGAGGGTCTGATCTTCCCTCCAACCACAGCCAATGCAGGTCATGGTGGAGACTGTCACAGCCTTCAGGGACACGGGCTCTTTTCTGCATGGGGATCTGCATCTTCTATGATATTTTCTCTCCATGCATTCAGCTGCAGATATAAAGAGCGAGCCTGGGAGAAGGATTTTCATTGACAAGACCTAGAAGCACCCATTCCATTGGCAGAACTCCATCATGTGGTCCCTGCTCCATGCTGGGGAAGCCGGGAAATACAGTGTAGCTGCGCACCATTATAAAAGGGGCTTCTGCCCCCGAGGCTGACTCAAATTTTGTAAGACGCTGCCCAGGCCCAAGAGAGCATGTCAATGGACCACAGTCGGTTTGCTGCTCACCAGCACTGGAAATTTTCACCCACACATTGTTCCCTAAAATCGAGAAAAAGTTGCTAGTAAGTCACCCAATGAGTTCTTAACTTACACAGAAACAAGAATCACACCTTTTACCCCATTGGTTGATAAAATAAATGTGTGGAAATCAAATCAGTTCTTCACTGACTAATTTTATAATTTCAGGGAGAAAATGATTTCATCTCTGATAGTTCTTCGGTGAACAGAGGCTCCCAACATGATAGCTTTCCTTGCTTCCTTCATTCTCTGTGACGTGTTTATCTATCTGTAAAGAAAAGGTCAGTTACGTGTGGTCTTACTCCCACTTCCTCTTTGACTCCCCCCACCCCCTCAACATTCCACTCATACTGTCTGTTTCTCAAACTCGCCAAACGAGGGTCCCTGGGGAACACAGTCCATTAAACATCTCACTCTTGGTTTTGGTTTGGATTGTGATCTCAGGGTTGTAGGATTGAGCCCTGGGGCTGGCTCTGTGCTCACTGGGGAGTCTGTTCGGGATTCTCTCTCCCTCTCCCTCTGCCCCTCTGCCCCTCTCATGTGCGTGTGCTCTCTCTCTCTCTCTCAAATAAATAAATCTTTTTAAAAAACCAGCCAAACATTTGCCCACATCCCAGGCTTTGCAGACACTGTTCCCTGTTCTAGGAATGTATTCCCTCTCTCATTTCTTCCTGTTTCCCCATTCTTTACTTAGCTGATTGATGTATCAATCAAGTCTCAGTGTAAATATTCTTTCCTCAGAGACGCTTTCACTGACCACCCAGAATCAAGTCCCTTTCCTCTGCCCACTGTTATTCTCGCTCATTCCATCTATGACAATTTGGAACCATATTTGTATATTTCATTCCAGGGACTGCTCACTTCAATACCATACACAGAGTACCCAGCCCAGTGTCTGGCCTGGTGCTCAAAATAGGTTCGAATAAATAAATGAATACCAAGAAAAGTTCACCGCTTTAAAGAATTTTGTGAGGATACCTTTTATAATTAAAATAGCATACCCCAATCTGTTTTGAAAGTTTAGTTAAGCTTTATTGGGATTTGAGAAAGAGTAGTATTTGTACAACAAATGCTACCTGAAGCAACAACATAACATAAAAATTCTTTCTTTATCCCAGAAATCCATGAACTTAGTCTTTTCTAAAACTAGCCTTGATAAACTCACTGTGATTATTTATCAACAGGAGGGTAGGGTTGAAAGCTCTTTGAAAAAAGCAAAGAGGCATTACAATGCAGAGGGTTATTTCCCAAAAACATAATTGGCCTACCAAGATTCTCCAGTTTCTACCAATTGACCTATCAAAACATAAATGATCTACCAAGTTTCTCAGGGGGGGAAAAATGCTTGGAGTTAACCTCTCTTCTTCCTTTTTTTTTTTTACCCTGTGCATTCCAATCCATCCATCATTCTGAACTATACTCCCAAATGTAGTCCCTTTTCCCCCCCAGAGATAGTGGCCTGTATGAAAATAAAATAGGGGTATTACATTAAAAGATTGTGGATTTTTTTCCCCTGAGCATTTTCTTCTTCATGTCTGTGCTACATTTTGTCTTCAGTTGTTCTAAAATGGCCCTGGGGGCATTACACAGTAATTAGAAGTCAGCTGGTCAGACATTTTGGTTCCCGGACCCAGCATCTGCCAACTGAGGCCCTGAGCAAGTCCCACAGTCGGGTCTCAGCCATGATCCCTTGTGTGTGAAAGAGGAATATTGGCGCCTCCTTCATAAGGTGGGGATGGTCATGCATGAGGATTGCAACATGCGAACACTTTAGAAAAGGGGGGAAAAAAAGAAAAAGAAAGAAAGCCTTGCCTTGAATCCACTATGAACTCCTTATATAAACATATAAACGTACCCTAAACTCTCTGGGATGCACCTGTTTTTTCTAAAAACATCAAATGAAGGGGTGCTGGGTTACAGGACCTCTGTTGTGCTTTGGTGTTGACATTCTGCAGCTCATGGCAAATGACAAAAGATCCGGAGGTTCTGCTTTTGCTCAAGATTGTGTCACTCCAAGCTGCCAAGTGCACAATGAAGCTGTCTATCTAAGAAGCAGTTACTTGTTTAGTTAGAGATGTGGTTTTTGGTTTTTGTTTCGGAGGGATCTGTTGCCAACTGGTGGGATTTGAAAGTGTTTTCCCTGTAGGAGGCAGATTCGGAAGTCTAGCCTGCTAAGACGCTTTTGGAAGCTGAAACTAATTAAAATATTTATTTTAGCCCCCCGTAGCTAAGAGGCAGCAGGGGAGAAAGTCCCACATTCATTTTTATGGAAGTGTAATTATATTCACTAACCTTTTGTGTACCCTGTTCAGCAACTGCCTCGGGGCCACCCCACCTGCTCAAACACCTGCCCAGTGTGTGAGCATTTGGTAGAATAGTACTTAATGCCTGAGCTGAGGGCATGTGGGCTTCCCCACCCCCACAAAGGACAATAGGGCCTTGTTACACCTTTCATCACCTCTAGACTCACCTCTGGGGAAAGTATTTTCCTAGTTTCACCTTCAGTGAGAGCTATAAAGCTATGCAAAAGAGAACACGAGAAGGAGAAAGAGAGAAGCTAAAAGACAAAGTAATGTCCTTTCCTGTGCAGGGTATCACAGAGGTTGAGAAAGATAGGAGACTATGTAAGAGTCCCCCCTACTTCCTGACTGCTTATGAAATCCTTGAAAAAGTGTAAAGTCACATTATAAGACAAGCTAATGTAAACATGCACTGTTTTTGAATGGTGAAAACTAATAATGATGGCACTTTCACTGAAAACAAGAGTCTCAGGGGATGAGACCGGGAGAAGACCAGGAACGAGGAACACACAACGACGTCCGTGCGTCAGCTGGATGGTTGCGTCGCATTACCCGGTTACTCCTCCTTACTCCCCACCATCGGTGTTGCCATGAATACTTTACAAATGCAGAAACTGAGACGCCAGGAAGATCTGTGACTTGGGAAGTAGTTCTTAGTAGTCTGAGAACATAAACTGAGAAGGTCCCATGGACCCCGGAGGTTGGAGCTCCACCTCCACTAACGCGAGCAGGGCGACTTTGGGCCAGGTACGTAGTCTCGCTGAACGTCCATTTTGCCATCGATAAAAGGGAGGTGATCACGAATCTTCCTGTGAAGGTTCAAGGAGTTAGTAAGTGCAAAATACCCAGCACATCCCCTATCATGGGAGACACGGTGGTGTTATCACCATCCTCAATGACTGAACACAGTGGGCAGGTAGCAGAGCCAGGATGCCAACTTGGGTTGTTGTAGTCCACTCATAAAGCTCTTGTGCCTTCAGTTTTCACAAACTGAGTTCAGAGAAAGTCAGAAGTTGAAGAAGATGGACAGAGAGAACACGAGAACTGAAAAGAAACAGTCCTCTCGACTCTGGAACATACCCTACGTGGGTCCTTTGACTCCTATCCCAGTCTTTAGAGAAAACGCTGTTTGATGAGTTCAGAAGTATTTGTTTTTATCAAGAGAAGAGACTCTGTAAGGCTTCTAGAATTCCCAGCCTTGATGATGAAGAGGAATTACAATGTACATATTATATTAGGACAGGCAGACTCTCCATTTTCTTCCCCCCAAGACTTCTCTCACACACGTTCACTCTCTCTCCCCTTCTCCACCTCTTTACATCACCTCATTCTTCAAGGGCCAGTTCAAATTGCACGCCCTCCTCACGATTTCCTCATCTCCCCTCTCTCTGGATGCTGATATGTTTATTTTTAGTTTAACACTTAATTGATTTTTCTGTTTCATCTGAACTAACCTCCCTCAAATAGATTGTGTGCTTCCTTTGTCTATCCCATAGGGTTTGATACTAAGTTGAAAATCCGTGAGGCTCTAAATAGAAACGTGATTTGTATAAATTCTTGTGGAGAAGTGGACTGATTTCAGCCTTTGTGAAACACCCGCCTGGCAGTGAAGACTGAACCATGAACTTGGCACGGAATTTGAAGGCTTGGTCCCCACCCTCAAAGAACGTTCATCTCTAAAGAGAACAAAGCTCACAACATCTCATAACTGGGAGATACTGTGGCAGAGAGAGGTGAGCAGCATGGGATCTAGTTAATTTCCCTTGCTTTTCTTAACATTAAAATGGACCTAGTAGTCCATGGGATCTTCGTGGGCTTAAATGAGATCATTCAAGTCAACCTCAGCGCAGAGCTTGGCTTACACTAGGAGTTCAAAGTTGGCTATAGGTTGGTTCAGAAATGAGAGAGGTGATCATCCAAGGTAGAGCAGCAAACACTCAAGAGGGCTTACCTGGACGTATACCAGGTAGAGCTCAAGCTGCTGTCAAATTCTTTTTAAGGCATTTAGTGCTAACTATATAGCTCACAGTAGGAATAGACACTTCTTGCCCATGCCATTTCTGTGCAGTGGAGCAGACAGAGGGAAACAATGTTAAAGAATTAGAAGGGAGCTCGCTTCTAGGTCTGGGAAGACGCAGATGGGAGGTGGCTCTGAAAGTCATGGCCGTTTATTATTGTTTTGTTTTTTTTTTTTTTTCCTGCCTGAAATGGAGGGATGGGTAAACTGGAGACACATAAAGCAATAGAGTGCCCATCACCCAGTTACCCCCTCCCCCCGGCCCCCTCCCCTCCAGCAACCCGCAGTTTGTTTCCTAGAGTTAAGAGTCTCTTATGGTTTGCCTCCCTCTCTGTTTCCCTCTTATTTTATGTTTCCAGAGGCCCCATTTTAATATCGACATTTCCTTTTTCTAAGACTGCTCTGAGGGAAGCAAGCAGGCAGATTTGATAGTACGGAGCTAGAATCATCTGGTCTCCGAGGCATCTGGGTTGGGAGCAGTGGTGTCCAACCCTGGCACGGAGGAGGGAGGAAATCAGCTCTCCCGGAAATGCGTTTGGTCCACACGAATGTGCTCTCCTGAGGAGGGTCCGGGAGTCCTTGAATTCGTATTGACTTGGTTTCTTCCGGTTGAAAGCCCCATCAACCATAAAATGAAGCTCCCCAGCAACTGCACTTAGCATAAGGGTGCCACAAATAGCAAAAAAGGGGGTTCTGGTTCAAAAGCTCCTGTTCCAAATTTAACCTGTGTTTTTGGTGAGCTTGGTGGGGGGTGGGGTGGACACATGCCTAGAGGGTCTCAAGTGGATCCTATTAATATGCATTCCTGCAGCTGGGGAGGCGACAGTGCTCAGTTGTACTTGGTTGAACGATGGTTTGAGATGTGATCATGCTCCTCGCCTGAATGAAGATAAAAGAGAACCGCCTACGAGGACAGATTCAGCAGAAGCGGGTGTTGAAATACACAGGGGAAGCTTTGCCAGCTCAACAGAGATGGGCTGAAGAGAGGAAGGTGAGAAGGTAGACGCCCTAATCACAAGAACAGCTATAGGGAGAGCGTTTCCTGCTCGCTCCCTCTGTGCCCTGCACTCAGGACCAGACTTGCTGGTCCACACGGTTCCTCATGCTGTGAGGTGGGGGCTCTGATCTTATTCTCTGTTGCGGTGCCCCAGGTGTTGAGAGGTCAGGTGCCTGCCCAGGGTTACAGGACCCGAAAGTTCAGAGGCAGGACTTGAATGCAGACTGGCCTGATTTCAGAGTCTCCGCTCCTTCCACCACGCTGCCCCTGCTAGTCTCTAATACAGGCTTCGCTGACACCAAACGTGTTGCACACCTGCTGTGGGCAGTGTACAAAATCCCCGGGGCAGGGTGGCGGCGGGGGGCGGGGGCACGGAAAGAAAGATCAAACCAAGTGTGCCTGTAAAATAATTCTGAACGTTCTCAAAAAAAAAACGATCAACTATTTGTGCGGTCGCTAATTGATTGAGAATAAGGGCTACCTCCCAAAGAGAATCATAATCCATCCTGGGGTGGAGACCCCATCTGCTTCTTATCCAGAGCGCTTTGCTCAGAAGCCTGCATCTAGAAGATGTCTTCGGGATTCTAGAAGCCTTAAACTGGTCAGTTCTCATTTCAGGGTAGATCATAATTACCTGTTTGAAAGCCAGAGAGGTGAGGGATAGGATCCGAACTTCTGTCCAGCTCTGGTCCGGCGGAAGTAGCCTTTCCATCTTTCTTCCCTCTAAACTCCGCTGGTTTCCTCCTCCACGTGGCTCTCGGTACCCAGGGAATGACAATTCCTGGAAGCCTAGTGGTCAGGACCCAGGGTCTGGATTGGGAGCTCTTATCATGAGAGTTTTCTTCACCAACTCTAATACCATTTCCTGAGCAGAAAGAACAGATAATAGTACCCACATTATAAGGTTATTGAAAATATTTAAATGGGGTAATTTCTATAAGCCCAGTAGCTGGGAAAGAATTATAGGCTATGATGAATATTATTATTATACTTACACTTACCACTACTATGTAGTTCCTGGTTGTCTTCTACCAACCTCACCCCCTGATACACTTGTTTTCTGTTAAAGTCCAATATCCCAGAAAGAGCTTTTAAGGCCTTGGGTCAAGGTTAGTGAAATCAATGAACTGAAAACCACTAAAAAGTTCTAAGGCAAATTGCACTCCTGGGTATTTACCCCAAAGACACAGATGTAGTGAAAAGAAGGGCCATATGCACCCCAATGTTCGTAGCAGCAATGTCCGCAATAGCCAAACTGTGGAAAGAGCCGAGATGCCCTTCAACAGATGAATGGATAAAGAAGATGTGGTCCATATACACAATGGAATATCACTCAGCCATCAGAAAGGATGAATACCCAACTTTTACATCAACATGGCTGGGACTGGAGGAGATTATGCTAAGCGAAATAAGTCAAGCAGAGAAAGTCAATTATCATATGGTTTCACTTATTTGTGGAACATAAGGAATAGCATGGAGGACATTAGGAGAAGGAAGGGAAAACTGAAGGGGGGGAATCAGAGGGAGAGATGAACCGTGAGAGACTATGGACTCTGAGAAACAAAGTGAGGGCTCTAGAGGGGAGGGGGGTGGGGGGATGTGTTAGCCCGGTGATGGGTATTAAGGAGGGCACGTTCTGCATGGAGCACTGGGTGTTATACGCAAACAAGGAATCACGGAACACTACATCAAAAACTAATGATGTAATGTATGGTGACTAACATAACATAATAAAAAAAAAAGTTCTAAGGCAAGAAGTCAGAAGCATTGCCTTCCCTGGATCCAGCTTTTCTCCCAATGATCCAAATTGAAGACACAAATTAAGGCAGAAATAATCTGCTTTACAAGATTATGCATCAGCGACATTGAAGGAATTTTCTGTTCTATAGCCCTTCGTTTGAGAGTACTGGAAAGACCTTTTTTTTTCCTTTTCCTTTCTTTTTGGTAAGGCGGTCACTATCGTGTACTATAAATTGCCTTACATTTCCAGGCTTGCCTAATCCCAGCGCCAAGCCCCTGTCATCCCCCCCAACAAAAGGACACTGAAAATAATTACAAGCATTCTGAAGTTTCCCGATTCAGCCTCCAAAGGAACTTCGACACAAATGTCATTAACTGTTTAGAGGATTTATAGGTTTGGGGGAAGTTTTTCTTTTTGGGTGGAGAGGAAGGAGGGAAGAAGGAAGGCTAAAAAGCATTTCTCAGACTACCAGAAGTGGTGATGGAGACTCCCCACCCTTGAGGCTTCCCTTTTCTCTAGAAAAAAACAAAACAAAACAAAACAATGTTCCTGGTGTTTCCCAGGAGAGCCCAGAGCCTAGCCCCAAGCGGACAGATGTCAGTGATTCTACCCTCCATTTTGCTGGCCAGAGTCACTGGAGCTTAAAGAAGAGGAAGTAAATGAATTCATGCACACATCCTGATAACCTGTGGCCACAGGTCGAATTTCGCCAAGGTCAGTTAATAATGACTGAAGATTCTTCTCTTAGAGAAACATCTGAGCAGCCATTTTGTCTCAGGGAAGCTGCCCGGGTCCAGTGCACAGAGTTGGATAGGCCTTGGTTGTATATGGCATTTCCTTGAAATAAGCAGCCCTCTCTGGAAGAGATCAGAGGGCAGAAGGAAGGAAAGCGCTTTGCGGTGAAGTAGAAACTGTCTTAGGGTCTACGGCCATACCACCCTGAACGCGCCCGATCTCGTCTGAAACTGTCTTAGGCCCTGTAGATACTTGCCCTCGGGCTACACGGCAAAAGCCTGGAAATCCCAGAGCAGCAGCTTGGAAGTCCCACGTGCTGCATATTTGAGCATTTTTATGCTCGTGTCAACACTTGCCCTTCTGTTTGTGCAGATTAACTTTAAATAAACTTGTTCTCCTTTTGGGTGGCATTTCTTGCTTCATCTCTCTTGATTTTTTTTCTCCCCCTTCCATTCCATAATCATTTCCATTCCCTCGGTGACACTTCGAGAGGAGAAAACCTTTCCCTGAGGGATGATGTCGTGATCACCTTGCAGCCACGAACACGGGGGTTTGTCTGGAGTGGGAGGATGCCTGCCTCCCTGCTCCCGCGGGCCCTGACTGAGCTGAGGCGGGGAGGCTTGTAGCCCAGCATGGCAGTAAGGACCCCGCGGTAGGCAGATGACGCCTGGAATCCTGTCCGTACCCGTGAGCATTCCATAATCTCAGACCAGCTGCTCAGCCCCTTAAACCTTGGTTTCCTGGTCTCCAAAAGTAGGACTACAGTAGCATCTGCCTCACAGGGATGTAATAAGGGTTACATGATTTCATAAAGGTTCAGTCAACCCTAACTTACTGAGGTCTCCTCTACCTAAACGTCTGAGAGAGAAGACGAACTAGAAGTGCTGAACGTCTTAGGACATCTTTAACGCCATCTGCGCTTTCCATAAACATTATAATGCTTTCGTGACTTCTGGGGAGGGAGGATGAGGACAAGAGGTTGTCCATCTTGAGCTGTACTACCCTTCTTTCTGACCCGAATCCCTGTCTGTCTTCTAGTTCTAACCGTACTTGCCCTTCAACCTCCTTGGGGTCACCCCACGACCTCTGTTTTGGATCCCATGCTCTCCCACCTTCCTTCGGAAGAAACCTTCGATATGTCAATGATCCCTTCTCTCGTCTCAATGAGGTCCTTCCCATCCAGGGTCTGATCCCCTCTCAGCACCTCCATGTTAGAAAATAACCTCCCCGAGCCACGTCCCCACTCCAGCTACTACTCCACTTCTCTCTCTCCCTTCAGAGTCCATCTTTTAATAAATTGTGTATTCATTGCTGCCATTTTTTCATATCTAATTCACTCTTCCACACATTATAATCTGGTTTCCAGCCCAAACATTCCTCCAAGAGTCGTTAAGGTCCCTGATGCTCTCCCTGTTGTTGATCCAAGAGACATTTTCGGTCTTCATCTCATTGATGACTCCCTTGATGTGGTCCCTCCTGTTGGACTTCCTTGGCTCCAGGACATTGGGTCTTGCTCTCCCTCCCACCTCTCTACCTGCTCCTATTTTGTCTCTGTTTCTGGCTCATTCTCCTCCCCCTTTCATTAAATGTCGAATTTCCTAGAGTCTCAGTCCTAGATGCTCTTCTCACTGTGTGTACTATCTCCAGGAAGTTATTACCAGTTATGATTTCAATGATCCTCTCCATGTCAGTGAAAACCAACTTATATCTCCAGCTCAAACTGCTTCTCTGTTACCCAGACCTACATGCCCAACTACCTATTACATCTCCATTTGGAAGGCATTCCTCATCAACCTGTCCAAGGCCAAGTTCATGATCTTTCCCAGCAAATCTGCTCCTCTTCCTTTGTACACAATCTCTCAAGGAATAGTCCTGTAGTCCATCCTGTGTGTAGAAGCCTCTTTGTCTCCCTCTCCTTCACTCACCGTAGCTAATATATCACCAAAACCTACTATCTCTTCCATTTCAGAAATATCTCTCAAAACAATCCCAATTCCTATACTGCCATCATGTTCTGTTTTCCTGGACTTCTTCCCCCATTTGTTCTGCTAGCTCAGCCCAGTTCCTTTTGCCACTGTAGCCAATCATGACATGTTCTTTGAGGAAACCTGTCAGTGACTTGCTATTGATCACAAGAAAGTAACCAAAATCCTGATACAGTATGGCAAAGACTATTTTTCCATGATATCCATTCCCCCCTCTTTATAAAGATCTGATATTGTTGGCATGGCATTGTATCTCCTTACACACCCAAGACATTTCTAACCTCTTACACAGAGAGGAATAACCTGTAAGATATAAGCAGAAGGTGTTAAATGGAGTGGCTAGGAAAGCCCTTTAAAAGAACTTCTAACTCTTCCTGCCTGAAATGTGGATATGATGACTGGAGTTCCAGCAAGCATGAGACCTTGAGGATGGATGCTAGAATGGGAATGGTAAGACAGAAAGATGAAGGAAGCCTGTGTCCTGGTGACATTGTAGAACCACCATGTAAGACTCAACTGTCTACTTCTGGGCTTCTATGTGAGAGAACAAAATCCTCAGTGGTTTAAACTCACTATTGTTGGATTTCTGGCTCTGGCAGTTGTACTCGGTTTCCAGTTGATACCCACAGGATTTACAAGGCCCGCCATGGGCTGGTCTCTGCTCTACCTTACCAGCTTTCTTTGCCCCACTCTTGCCCTTCTGTTCTGCAATGCACACTGGCCTGAGTTCCATTGTTCATATGCATCATGTGGGCTTTCCTGACCAGGGCCTTTCTCCACTCTTCTCTCTGTCCGTAGGACCTTCCTTTATCCTCCCACCTAATTTACCTCTAGTCATCCTTCAGATCTCAGTTGGAGCAGAACTTTCTTAGGGGAGTCCTCCCTAAAACTCCCTCTTTCCCTCTTTACTTCCTCCCTCCTTCCACTAATCTAGAATAAGTTCCTTGTTAGGTGCTGTCACAGAACTATAATCTTTTGCTTCAGAAGACTATTCTTAGGGTTGGGAATGATTCAGTTATGTAGTTATTTGATAAATATCTGTCTCCCTTATCAGATTTGAACTTCATGAAAGCAAAGGCCATGTCTGCTTTTGTTTGACATTTTATTCCCAGCTTCTGGTACAGTTCTTGGTGTGTGTGTGTGTGTGTGTGTCCGCGTGTATTTGACACCTAATAAAGACTGCGAAGTGAAGAAATGAAGACCTCTAGTCCCTTTCTCATAATCTGTATCAAGACCCCTGATTCTCTTTTGCCTTAACCAGTTTCTTGCCAAAATTTTCACTTACTTTGCACTGACATTTTCATAGTGTTTCACGGCTTCAGAACACCTTCATACCAGTTATCTCATTTTCAGTCTCTCCAACAGCTCTGTAAGATACTTAGAGAGTAGCAACTCTTTTCCTAAACAAGGCTTTCAACGTAAAATCTGTTATTACTAATCTGTTTAAATGGTCACCCGAGTTTGTGACCTCATTCCCTCTCATTTAAATCTGGAGCCTCAGCAATAAATTGCAATTTTGAGAATTTTTCAACAGGTCTGTGACCATCCATATATATATATATATATATATATATCTCAAACTGAAAAAAAAAATATACATATATATATATTCAATATATATTCAAATTCAAAAAAAATACACATGTATATATATTCAAGCTGAAAAAAGACCAGCTAGACAATAAACTCTTAACATCACTCCCCCCAATCCAAATATGGCTTTCTTTGTCCAATTCACTTCCCTTGACCTCAGATCCCAGGTGATGCTGATGCTGCTGGTTCAGCATGCTTTGAGAACCACTGTTGGAGTGGCTCCTCAAGGAAGGAGGATGTGTTTGTATAAAGGAATCCGGCAGTGAATGATTTGCTGCTGGGCATATCATAGCAGCCTGCAGAGCATGTCAACTTAGGTATAATTTCTAGCTCCCCGAGGGCAAAACAGTAGAGTTGTGACAATCCTGAGAACCACTGGGCCATTGCGTATCACCCTATGGGTAACGAGGAAGAGACACCATCATCCAGCCCTGGGAAAGCCCTGGTGGGTGGGCGGCTTGCCCAGTCTCCTGAACCTACCCTTCTCCCAAGACTGCGGGTCTCAGGAGAGCACTGCAGTATCTCTGTGTGCTGATGGGCAGCCTGTCCCTCAGCTTCCGTTTCAGCAGCTGCATGAGCACAGGCCCACCACGACTGGTCCTTGAAATACAAATGGCAAGGAGTAAGCAGGACGGCATCTCTGGCTCTAATTCTACTGTGGCTCATAAACTGGAACTGTTTCCTCGGTGACCCTAGCCATCCAGCATAGTCTGAACACCTCGGCAATCCTAATATCCATGCATCTTACAGTTTCTCCCACCAAGGTGCTCACCTTGTTTCACAGTTTCGTCCTCCATGTTCCTCCTAACATAGTCTGGGCAGGTTGGTTTGTTCCTGAAGGATGGTTGTGTCTACTTTTATAATTGATGTTGAAAAACTGTGTTGGGTGTAAGGTCTAGGACCCAAATTAAGCCTAGTGAGGTTTAACTATTTCTTTCATCCATCCAACAAATCTTTATTAAGTCCAGGCGATGGGATACACCAGGATAGACAATAGACACACCAAGAAAGAAAAATGTCTTCAGTGCCCTTAAGGGCGCTCTCTAAAGAGTCCATTTCCCCACCTGGAAAATGAAGGTAATAATGATCCTTATCTCATGCAGTTGTTAGTAGTTAAGTTAGATAATACATAGTTTTAATAGAGTGCCAATACACCATACACACTCGGGACAAGCTGGTTGTTAGGAAACTAGGTAGAAAGGTAATAATACCAGTGTTTCTACCGATAGGCAAAATATATCATGGCTTTATCACAGTTTGAATAAAAAAGTACTTATAGGGGTGCCTGGGTGGCTCAGTCGTTAAGCGTCTGCCTTCGGCTCAGGTCATGATCCCGGGGTCCTGGGATCGAGCCCCGCATTGGGCTCCCTGCTCTGCGGGAAGCCTGCCTCTCCCTCTCCCACTCCCCCTGCTTGTGTTCCCTCTCTCGCTGTGTCTCTCTGTCAAATAAATAAAATCTTTAAAAAAAAAAAAAAAGTACTTAAAGAGGAAAGTGTAAAATTTTGTTACATCTCCCATCACCAACATTACCATTCTAATGTTTAGTTATGTGATTACCTCAGGGCTTGCTTAAGGTGGATTGTTTATCACCCCTCTTAAGCAGTATAAGTGTATCTTTATGACCTTACTATCGGCTACATGTACGATTATTACCGCCATCAGGTAATAATAACCACTAACGCTTTCTGAGTGCTTACCGTGTACCGGGCATTATTCCTAAATGCTTTGCAAGTATAACCTCATTTAACCTCCTAGACTGCACTAGGAAATAGATACTAGTTTTCATCGGGTGAGGAAACTGATACCCAGAGAGTTTAAGTAACACAGAAAACTTCACGTGGCGCTTACTATAAACATACATAGTACTTTTCAGCCCTGTGCATGCATGTGTGTCGGAGGAAAATGGTCACTCGTGTAAGTGTTCCAGATCGTACGATGAAAAGCATTCTGCTTCTACCTGCTCTGTTTCTTTGCCTCCTCCACCCACGGAGGTAGGTCCCAGCCGGCCAGGTGGTCCAGACTTTTGTGCTGCGACACGGGTAAGATGGATGGAGGAAGAAAGGAACGAGTGAACTTGAGTTCGGGTATGAGAGGAGTCCGAGGAGCATTGAGGGAAGAGGCGTGGGTGTTGCCGCAGTGTGTGCCGAAAGTGGGTGCGAGATAAAAGAGGCATTTTGAGAGCTGTGCATTCTAATGTGTTCTCAGAAGACAAGTAAATATCTTGGGTTATTTTTTGAATGGCTTTTTTAGATGCCAGTCTGGGTTTCTTTAATTGAGAGAATGCTTTGAAACTAGATGACATGGATGAACAACTTATAAACATGATGGGTGTATATTTAAGATGTTATAGCTACCAAAATTCTCCCCATTTTATGTGATTGCATTATCATACAGTCGGTGACAATAAAATTTGAAAAACTTTGTTCTTGGATACTGTTTCTTACATTTCTCATGGGTCAGGACACGTAGAAATAACACTGCCCTTTGTAAAATGCCATGAAATATTGATAGGTCTAATTTCCTCATAGAATAACTTTAGTAAAGTTATCAGGTGGGCCGAAAACAGATTAATGGAATTTGAGAGCTGGAAAGGACCTAAAAGAGAAGGAAACACTCAGGTTCATAGAAAAGTTTACTTCCAACAATGAAGACTTTATTATATAAACTCTGTGCAGGTCTCTGCATCTTCACTGATAAGCGCTTTTATGATATCCTTAAGAAACTAAGTTTCTGGGTTTTATGCTACTCTAAGTTTCCTATTAATTCATCTATTTTTAAGTAATAGCCAAAAAGTAATTCTGGGTACATACATATTAGAAATCCACTGTGGGGAAATTTTTTTAATTGAGAAAATTGATATTTATTACCTAAGAGTTCTGCAAATTGGGGATACGTAATATTTCATATTGGTGGTAGAACATTTTGGTTCAGGTCACTGAGAACTAGTGTTCTCTGGGAATAAAACATGAGAACCACTGTACTAGGAATGAGGGTGGTTATAAAGAAGTCAACTTGGGACCAGTGCCTGTTGAAGTAGGGTAATGATGTGCCATTAATCATGTAAATGTTTTGAGTGTGCATATCTGATTGTGAAATGTAGTTAAGAACCACCATTTTCACTCGAGAATCCCTGTAATTATTTTCTCCAGAGGAATCATAACGTTTAATGATGTTAACAACCATCACTCAGAATATCTGATCCACATGACACACCAGTATTTTTCCAGTCAAAGGCTAGGTGTTTTGACTAGCTTGTGAACTTAGATATTTACAATACTATGGATTCAGATGAGGTTTTTGGAACAAGTAGAATTAGTGGATTTCTATGTCTGACATTATGCCAAACTACATGGCCAGAAAACATAGAACACATAGAAATTTTAGATAAACTATAAAAACATTCTCTTAACTGGATAGCGCTCTCAAACGATAATAATAATAACAATAATAATTTAATAAAAATAATCAAGGAAATTACCAGCGACCAAAAATAAACAGGAAATTGACAACCCGAGGGATAAGCAAATAGACTGACACTATGGGAGTTTGGGGAAGAAGGATTTCAATTACTTAGGGTCTTGTTTTTTAATGGCTTTGGGTCCCTGCGAAGTGGGGAATGGAAAATAAAATCTCTGCATAAAGCCAAAACCCCTAAAGAGCTATAACTTTGCCCAACGGCACAGGGCAACAACCAGGAAACTTCTTGATTTCAATCTAGGTCCTGGTGGAGGAGAAAAAAATTGCCCCTAAGAATTTATAATCACAGGAATGTCCTCATAGGGTTAGGCATGAGTTAGAATTTCAAATTTGTATGACCCACATGACTTAGGAAGCCTTCAGCTGAAAAATAAAGATCAAAGTGGTTTTGGGTGGGTCGTGCCTCTGTAGTAATTGGTAAATGCGCAGGCACGCCCTCTCTGGAGGGACACACAACAGGAGGAGACTCCCAGGGTTTCAGATAACAGAATCTCTGTTAGTGCCTCTAAATTTTTTAATAATTAAAGTTTAAAAGAAAGAAGAAATATATGAAAAGAACAACTATGAAAAAATTGAAAAATTGACAAAAAATTTCTAAAAATTTAAATGTAGTCAATAAAATTAAAAAAAAAAACTTGAGGGAATAACACAAGTTGAATGCAGGTGAAAAGAACATGAACAAATTGGAATATAGATCAGAAGAAATTACTCCAAAAGGAGCGCAGAGAAAGAGATTAAAAGTATTAAAGCTGGGGTAAGAATAGCATTGAAAGAATGAGAAAGTCTAACACATGTAGCCAGGTTCTTCAACAAAAAAGTTTCCAGAGGAATAAAAGGAGGAGGAATCTATAGATTAAAAGAAATTTGGGAGACCTATGCAGCAATTGCCATGAATAGATCTTATTTGATTCCTTATTCAAAGTGTTAAAAAAAAATACACAATCATGGGCGCCTGGGTGGCTCAGTTGGTTAAGCGACTGCCTTCGGCTCAGGTCATGATCCTGGAGTCCCGGGATCGAGTCCCACATCGGGCTCCCTGCTCGGCGGGGAGTCTGCTTCTCCCTCTGACCCTCCTCCCTCTCCTGCTCTCTGTCTCTCATTCTCTCTCAAATAAATAAATAAAATCTTTAAAAAAAATAAATAAATAAAATAAAATAAAATAAAAAATAGGGCGCCTGGGTGGCTCAGCTGGTTAAGCGACTGCCTTCGGCTCAGGTCATGATCCCGGAGTCCCGGGATCGAGTCCCCCATCGGGCTCCCTGCTCGGCAGGGAGTCTGCTTCTCCCTCTGACCCTCCTCCCTCTCATTCTCTCTCCCTCTCAAATAAATAAATAAAATCTTTAAAAATAAAAAATAAATTAAAAAAATAAAAAATAAAATAAAAAAGACTGCAGATATATTGAGAGATTGTACCTACATCTAACGAGGTTAAGATACCTCCTTACTTGTTATTAAAAGAGTCAATCTAGGGCGCCTGGGTGGCTCAGTTGGTTAAGCAACTGCCTTCGGCTCAGGTCATGATTCTGGAGTCCCGGGATCGAGTCCCGCATCGGGCTCCCTGCTCGGCGGGGAGTCTGCTTCTCCCCCTGACCCTCTTGCCTCTCGTGCTCTGTCTCTCATTCTCTCAAATAAATAAATAAAATCTTTAAAAAAATAAAAAATTTAAAAAAATTAAAAAGACTGCAGATATATTGAGAGATTGTACCTACATCTAACGAGGTTAAGATACCTCCTTACTTGTTACTAAAAGAGTCAATCTAAATGGAACCCTAATAGTATTTAATAGTAAATTATTTTTAAAGGTGAAATGACGGATGCCTCAGTGGCTCAGTTCGTTAAGCGTCTGCCTTCGGCTCAGGTCATGATCCTGGAGTCCTGGGATGGAGTCCCATGTCGGGCTCCCTGCTCAGCAGGGAGTCTGCTTCTCCCTCTGACCCTCCTCCCTCTCATGTGCTCTCTCTCTCTCATTCTCTCTGTCTCAAATAAATAAAATCTTTAAAAAAAAAAATACACAATCAGAAAAATGTAAACACAGGCTCTTTGGTGATATCGAGGTCAGGGGATTATTATTAACATTAGGTGTCTTAATTTCTCTTGGGAAGTTAAAATATACACACACGCACAGTCCTTAAAATAAAGTATCATGGCTGAGCATAATTTGTTGTCTTGTTAGTTAGGACATCAAAGACACCTAGGAAACCCAGGAGAAGGTAGTGGGAATGACATGTATTAATTAGGCAGAACAACATATAATGACCAGTGAAAGTAGCTATTCTTACGTTCAGGAACAGCGATGAAGAGCTGCTTTCTAAGCTACTTAGGAACATGATTACTGGGGAGAAATCCTTCTTTAGAACAGATCTCTTAAACTTATCAAAATACACTTTAAGTGGGTTTTATTACAATGGTGCTTTTAAAAAATGGTAGTCCATGGTAAGGAAGTGGCATTCAACTTGACATCCTTTCAAATCATGATTAGGAAAGCTATGAAGGCATGATAATAAGGCTCTCAAACTAAATGAATCTTTTGCCAGGGGAAAAATGAACACAGATTATGTTTTCAAATGTGTAGCAAGGTGTCCACTTTAGATCTGTTTCATTTTCAACATCGTATAAAATGCTAACTTTAAGAAACTAGAATGATTTAAAATATTACATTTGGGATATCAAGATGGGGAAAATACCATTTAAAAAGCATTCAAGTAGGGGTACCTGGCCAACTCAATTGGTAGAGCATGTGACTCTTGATTTCAGGGTCATGAGTTCAAGCCCCATACTGGGCCTAGAGCTTAGTTTAAAAAATTTTTTTTTGTGGACATCAACAGATGAATGGATAAAGAAGGTGTGAGACATGTGTGTATGTGTGTATATATGTATACACACATACACACACACACACAATGGGAGATATATATATATATATATATATATATATATATGTATATATATATATATATATATATATAAAATGGAATATTACTCAGCCATCAAAAAGAATGAAGTCTTGCCTTTTGCAGTGACGTGGATGGAACTAGAGTGTATTATGCTAAGCAAAATAAGTCAGAAAAAGACAAATACCATGTGATTTCACTCATACATGGAACGTAAGAAACAAAACAAATGAACATAGGGGAAGGGAAGGAAAAATAAAATAAGATGAAAACTGAGAGGGAGGCAAACCACAGAGACACTGAACTCTAGGGAACAAACTGAGAGGGTTGCTAGAGGGGAGGTGTGTGGGGGACGGGGTAACTGGGTGATGGGCATTAAGGAGGACATGTGATGTAATGAGTGCTGGGTATTATAAGCAACTGATGAATCACTAAATTCTACCTCTGAAACTAATAAAAAATTTTTAAATAATTAAATAAAATCAAACAAAGTATTCAAGGAAGTACATGCAAATTGCAGAAATTATGGAACCAAAAGGGGAGGATTCAGAGTTAGAAAAATACTGATATTGCCTCTTTAAATTATTTTGGGTTGATACATTAACAGCCATACGTTAAGATTGTTTTCTTGATTTGTCCTTAAATATTTCTGTCTTATAAAGAGCATTTTCTTTTATGAATTGAAGTGTTTTTTATAGTTACCAAAAAGCACATCCTTATGATGTGCTATTGTTCATAAATAAAATTAAAAATATTTTAAAGAACAGATTTGTATTCATGGTCAAAGAGGAAAGTATACTGGAAATCAGAATTATTTAAAATGAAACAGTGGTCATTTGCAAATGTCTTCTCCCATTCTAAAAGTTGCCTTTTGGTTTTGTTGACTGTTTCCTTCACTGTGCAGAAGCTTTTTATCTTGATGAAGTCCTAATAGATCATGTTTGCGTTTGTTTCCATTGCCTCTGCAGATGTATCTAGTAAGAAGTTGCTACAGCTGAGGTCAAAGAGGTTTCTGCCTGTGTTCTTCTCTAGGATTTTGGTGGTTTCTGTCTCATATCTAGGTCTTTCATCCATTTTTAATTTATTTTTGTATATGGTGTTAAGAAAGTGGCCCAATTTCATTCTTCATGTTGCTGTCCAGTTTTCCCAACACCATTTGTTGAAGAGACTGTCTTTTTCCCATTGAATATTTTTTACTGCTTTGTCAAAGATTAGTTGACCATAGAGTTGTTGGGACCATTTCTGGGTTTTCTCTTCTCTTCCACTGATCTATGTGTCTATTTTTGTGCCAGTAACATACTGTCTTGATCACTACAGGTTTGTAATAGAACTTGAATTCTGGAATTGTGATGCCTCCAGGTTTGCTTTTCTTTTTCAGGACTGCTTTGGCTATTCAGGGTCTTTTGTGGGTCCATACAGATTTTAAGATTGTTCTAGCTCTGTGAAAAAAAAAAGCTGGTGGTATTTTGATAGGGATTGCATTACGTGTGTAGATTGCTTTGGATAGTATAGACATTTTAACACTATTTGTTCTTCCAGTCCATGAGCATGGAATGTTTTTCCATTTCTTCATGACTCTTAACTATAGAGAACAAACTGAGGGTTGCTGGAGGAGAGGTGGGGGCAGGTAGCTTAAATGGGTGATGGGTATTAAGGAGGGCACTGGTTGTATTGAGCACCGGGTGTTGTATGTAAATGATGAATCACTAAATTCTACACCTGAAACTAATATTACACTGTATGTTAACTAACTGGAATTTAAATTACAACTTGAAGGACTAGAGTTTTAATTTCACTGACTATTGTACATGAAGTAATCCAAAGAAAGAGGGAAGCACATAATACAAAAGAACACAAATTAATGAAATTGAAAACAGAAATGTTGTTGGAGCTTGAGAGAGCTGAATAAATGACTTTGGTGTTCTCTAACTGAATCCATTGAGAGATCAACAAAACGTCACAGATATGACAATCAAATTATCTCCTTTATTAATGATAAACTACTTAGAGGGTATGACTTAGAGTGAGAGCCAAATGGGTCTATTAGTGCCCTCTGCCCAGCCTCCATTTGTAGAACTTGGAACTACATGCTAGAGAGAACCAGATGCAGTCACCTAGGATTGTTATCTTACACTGGTTTGGAGAGTAGAAAGAGATTCAATTCCTGGTATTTAATATTGTTGATGGTTTACATTCACTCAATCAAGAAATGAGTCCCAACAATGGATATTCAAGTTCACCTCTGTGCAGAGGAGTAAGGAATGAGGGAGAAAGTCAGGATTACTTAGGTAAATCTAATCACATGTAAACCATAAGTATTTCCTTCTATTAATTACAATAGAGAGGATCAACCAAATCAGATATTGTAAGTTTAATAGAGTAGACACATTTTGGGCAAAGTTGAAAAAATAAAATAAAAAGGATAGAAATAGAGCACAAATATATGTATTAAGATGGAACAGGGAATATAAACTAAGATAAAACAGGTATTAAAATAATAAAGGAAAAATGTGAACTTTAAACAAATAAATTTAAAAGTTTAGACAAAATGGATTTCCCAGGAAAATATAATTTTGTATAACTGATCCAGAAAAAAATAGAAACACAAATGGACTTAGAACCATTAGAGAAATTCAATCTATATAAAAATCTACCCAACATTCCCCCACCCCCCACCAAAATGAAGAAGAAGGGGCAGAAGGTAGATAGAGAAAGAGAAGGCAAAGAACCATTCCCGGATCCAAATAATTTTAGTGGTGAGTTCTACCAATTACTGGAACTGGTAAATCCAATCTTACACAAAAGGTTCCAGACAATTAGCACCACTCAGATTTTTCTCAAGTATGACTTAAATTTCTTCTCTGAGGAAGGGCAATTCAATTTTCCTTTAATTTCTTGAATTTTCTTTAGTAACGTTTACTTTCTTTTCATAAAACTTTCAAAGGGAGGGGAATAGGTTACAAAAATATTGTTCTTTCACTCATAGAAAAATAGCCAATGTGAAACGGGAGACTTTGTGTATAGCTCCATAATAAGGAAAATAGTCAATATTTCAATATTAATTTTAAAAGTGTATGTGGGGGGGGGGATCACTACGCACCTATTAGAATGGCCAAGATTCAGAACACTAACAATACCAAATGCCAGGGGGATATGGAGTGACAGGAATTCTCATTCATTGCTGGTGGGAATGTAAAATGGTACAGCCACTTTGGAAGATAATTTACTGGTTTCTTAGGAAATGAAACATTCCCTTACTGAATAATATAGGAATCATGTACCTTGGTATTTACCCAAAGGAATTGAAAACTTATTTTTACACACAAACCTACACATAGAGGTTTATAGAGGCTTTATTCATAATTCCCCAAACTTTGAAGCAGCCAAGATGTCCTTTAGTAGGTGAATAGATTATAAATAAACTGTGGTACATCCAGACAATGGAGTGTTATTCAGCACTAAAAAGAAATATATGGAAACAGTGAATCATGGAACACTACATCAAAAACTAATGATGTACTGTATGGTGACTAACATAATAAAATTAAATTAAATCAAAAAAGAAGTGAAGTTTCAAGCCATGAAAAGACATGGAGGAAACTTAAACACATATTATTAAGTGAAAGAAGCGAATCTGAAAAGACTATATGTTATATGATTTAAACTATATAACATTCTGGAAAAAGCAAAACTCTGGGGATAGTAAAAAGATTAGTGGTTGCCAGAGGTTCGCAGGAGGGAGCGATGAATAGGGAGAGCACAGAGGATTTTTAGAGCAGTGAAACTCTTCTGTATGATGCTATAATGGTAGATACAGGTCATTATATATTGATCCAAACCCATAGGCTGTGCAAGACCAAGAGTAACCTCTAATGTAAACTATGGACTTTAGGTGACAATGATGTATCAATTTAGGTTCATCAATTGTAACAAACTTATCTTTGATGAAAGATATGGTAATGGGGGAGATTATGCATGTGCAGGGGCACATGTGTACTTCCTATTTGATTTTGCTGTGAACCTAAAAGTGTTCTAAAAAGTAGTCTCTTAAATTTTTAAAAAGAAGAGACAGTGTACCCATACTTAAGGCAATTCATTTGAGAACCTATCCGAGGCAAAGTTCATGGGATAAATGGGAGGAAAAGTTTGTTACTCCTTCAACCAAGAAAAGCCAAGGAGTCCAATTCTAAGCCAAATACCATATGATCACATTTCTTAAATAGACGAAGATGATCTATAGATGTTAATTCTGCATTGCCAGCCTGCATGAACACTGAAAACTTTCCCTCTAAGATGCAAAGCAAGGATACCCACTCTTGTCACTTTTTTCAGCAGAGTACTAGAAATCCTTGTCAGAGCAATTAGACAAAAAAGAGATAAAAGGCATCTAAATCAGAAAGAAAGAAGTAAAGAAGTAAAATTATCTCTATTTGCAGATGACATGATCCTATAGGTAGAAAATCCTACGGACTCAACCAAAAAGCCTAAGAACTAATAAATAAATTCAATGAAGTTGTAGGATACAAAATCAACATTCAAAAGTCAGTCGCATTTCTATATACAAACAGTGAACTATCCAAAAAAATGAAATTAAGAAAACAATCCCATTCACAATAGAAAAAAATAAAGAATAAAATACTTAGGAATAAACTTAACCAAAGTGGTGAAAAATTAAACATTGAAAATAAATAAAACATTGATGAAGGAAATTAAAGAAGACACAGATAAATAGAAAGACATTCCATGTTCATGGATTGGAATAATTCATATTGTGAAAATGTCCATACTACCCAAAATGATCTACAGATTCAGTGTAATCCCTATTTAAATTCCAAAGGCATTCTTTATAGAAATAGAAAAAAACAGTCCTAAAATTCATATGGAGCTAAGATCCTGAGTAGTCAGAGCAATCTTCTTCAAGAACATAGCTAGGGTATTTATTACTTAGCCATCAGAAAGGATGAATACTTACCATTTACATCAACATGGATGGAACTGGAGGGTATTCTGCTGAGTGAAATAAGTCAATCAGAGAAAGCTAATTATCATATGGTTTCACTCATATGTGGAATATAAGAAACAGCGCAGAGGATCATAGGGGAAGGGAGGGAAAACTAAATGGGAAGTAAACAGAGAGGAAGACGAACCGTAAGAGACTCTAAACTATAGGAAACAAACTGAGGGTTGCTGGAGGGGAGGTGAATGGGGGGATGGGGAAAGCAGATGATGGGCATTAAGGAGGGCACGTGATATGATGAGCATTGGGTGTTATATGCAACTAATGAATTATTGAACTCTACATCTGAAATTAATGATGTACTATATGTTGGCTAATTGAATTTAAATAAAAAAAAAAAACATAGCTAGAGGCATATTCCCGGATTTCAAAATCTTTATAAAACTAAAGCAATTAAAACAATGTGGAAGGGGCATTAATACACACACACACACACACACACACACACACGTACAAATACACAGACCAATGGAACAGAATAGAACACCCAGAAATAAAGCCATTCATCTATGGTCAACTGATCTTTTTTTTTTTTTTTTTTTTTTAAAGATTTTATTTATTTATTTGACAGAGACAGCGAGAGCAGGAACACAAGCAGGGGGAGTGGGAGAGGGAGAAGCAGGCTTCCCGCTGAGCCGGGAGCCCGATGTGGGACTCGATCCCAGGACCCTGGGATCATGACCTGAGCCGAAGGCAGTCGCTTAACCAACTGAGCCACCCAGGCGCCCCAAGGTCAACTGATCTTTGACAAGAGTGCCAAGAACACACAATAAAGAGTAGTCTCTTTGATGAACAAGGTTAGGAAAACCGTATATTCACATGCAGAAGAATGAAATTAGACCCTTATCTTATACCGCATACAAAAATCAACCCAAAATGGATTAAAGACTTAACGGTAAGACCTGAAACCATAAAACTTCTACAAGAAAAATAGAGAAAAGCTTCTCAGTATTGGTCTGGGTAACGACATTTTTGAATATAACCCCAAAAGTGCAGGCAATTAAAACAAAAATAGACAAATGGGATAGCATCAAACTAAAAAGCTTCTGCACAGCAAAGGAAACCATCAACAGAATAGAAAGACAACCACAGGTTGGGAGAAAATGTTTGCAAACCATATATATTTGATAAGGGGTTAATATCCAAAATATATAAGGACCACAACTCAATAGCAAGAAAAGGATCCAATTAAAAATGGGCAAAGGACCTGAGTGTACATTTCTCAAAAGAAAATCATAAAATGACCAACTGGTATATGAAGAGGTGCTGAACATCTCTAATTGTCAGGGAAATGCAAATCAAATCCACAATGCGATATCACCTCATACTTGTCAGACTATGTCATCAAAAAGACAAAAGACAACAAGTGTTGGCAGGGATGTGGAGAAAAGGGAACCCTTGTGCACTGCTGGTGGGAATGTAAATTGGTATAGTTATTATGGAAAATAATGTTGAGTTTGCTCAAAAAATTAAAAATAGGGGTGCCTGGGTGGCTCAGGCATTAAGCATCTGCCTTCAGCTCTGGTCATGATCCCGGGGTCCTGGAATGGAGCCCCACATTGGGCTCCCTGCTTAGTGGGGAGCCTGCTTCTCCCTCTTCTCTTCCCCTGCTTGTGCTCTCTCTGTCAAATAAATGAATAAAATCCTTAAAAAAATTAAAAATAAGACTGTCATATGATCCAGCAAACCCCCTTCCGGATATTTATCCAAAGGAAATGAAAGCAGTATCTTAAAGAGATATCTATCCTTCCATGTTCATTTCAGCATTATTTATAATAGCTAAAATATGAAAACAACTGTGTATTAATGGATGAAGAAAATGTGGAGAAACTGTATATCTCATATGATACATATGATATGTATATCTGATATATAGATATATAGGGAGAAAAAAAGATATATAGGGAGAAAATGTAATATATATAGAAAATGTTATATACATATAAATATAATGAAATATTATTCACCCCTGAAAAATAAGTAAAATCTGCCCCTTAGAACATGGATGAACCTGGAGGACATTATGCTAAGTAAAATAAGCCAGACACAGAAAGACAAATAGTTCGGGTCTCACTTATATGTGGAATCTAAAAAGGTCAGACTCAGAAACAGAGAATGGTGGTTACCAGACACCAGGGGAAAGAGGTTATGGGAAGATATTGGTTAAGGGGTACAAAGTTTCAGTTATGTCAGATAAATTCTGGAGATCTAATGTACAACAATGTTGCTATATAGTTAACAATATTGCATCGTATAATTGAAATTTGCTAAGAGGGTAGATCCCAAGTGTTCTCACCATGCACTGAAAAATTATAACTGTGTGAGGTGATAGCTATCTTAATTAGCTTGATTGTGGTAAATATTTTACAAGGTATACATATATCAAATCATCAAGTAGTATAACCTAACTATATACAATTTTTAATCATCAGCTGTATCTTGATTAGATTTAAAAAAAAAGATTCAGTTGTGGCATCAGCTTTGTGGCTACTCTTTTCAGGGTCAGAGTAATATCCACTGGGATGTAATATATGCTCTAAATTACCAACCAGTATATAGTGATGTTTCTCTGATAGCCAGGCATCAAGAGGTAGAGATGGGAGTGGCTCTTTTCTCTACTATCCCTGGTGATCCATTAGTAAAATGTTTGTTTTTTGCCCCCCCCCCCCCAAAACTGGGATCTGTTGATTTAGAGACGAATCCCAGGGAGAAATGCTTCCATTAGGAAACACAGCAGTGGGTTTTTAATTGGAAACTGACATGTTCTACTGATCATTTTAGGCAACTCATGACAAAGAACAAACTAAGCCCCCCGCCAAAAAAAAGTCTTAATACTTACTGGCTGGGTGATTGATTGATTTTGACCATCAAGGAGAAGTGGTGTTAGGGAAGAATATGTCTGGAATATAGGACATTTTTAGGCTGCCTGTTAGCCATCCTGTGTCCTGTGATAAATGTTAAAGGAAACCTACACACCCAGTACAACCAGGATTGCTCATGACCCAGACCCTTCTGGAATGAAGGCTTGATTCACCCCATCATGCAAGATTATGATCAGCTGCACTGCCTGCTGAGGGAAAAGAAAATATGGACTGTGGTAGTGAAAGAGAAAAGTAGTAAGTACCAGCTAGGATGATGTGACCAGTTGTAGAAATAAGGACTGTAGTATTGATGTTTGTTCCTTGCTTTGATATAAACATATTCATAATAAACACTATACAGTGTATACGTATACAATCTTTTCTAATTCTTCTACTTTTAAACATAGGATGTGTTAATTGCAATTAACTTTATGTATCAGTGTTTTAGTTAAGGGCCTAAGGTGATGTATAACTCAGCTAGGAGAGCTTGGAACATCATCCAGTGATGAACAAAAAATGACACATGAACTTCTGTGTATACTCTTTTGGGGAAAGGGTTTGCATCTTCCAGCCGTGTGAGAGATAGCTGCCTCATGTTATATGGAAACATGATTGCACTACTGTCTTTACTTGAAAATTAAATGTGGTTTAAGAGAGAGAGACTTCGGGGCGCCTGGGTGGCTCAGTCGTTAGGCGTCTGCCTTCGGCTCAGGTCATGATTCCAGGTCCTGGGATCGAGCCCCGCATCGGGCTCCCTGCTCCGCGGGAAGCCTGCTTCTCCCTCTCCCACTCCCCCTGCTTGTGTTCCCTCTCTTGCTGTGTCTCTCTCTCTGTCAAATAAATAAATAAAATCTTTTTAAAAAATAAATAAATAAATAAAAAGAGAGAGACTTCTTTTATGCATGCCAGGTGATGAAGAATGGATTGTGGTGGTTTATACTGCACCACCTTGGTTAAACTTGGAGCTAGATTTCCCAGTATTACATTTGTGTATGGTTCCAGGTTGTAGTTGGCCAAAAAAGGAACTTGTATGAAATTTAGGAGGCAGTGGTCATTAGTCTCTAATGGTCACTGTGTCGTCCAGTATGGTGACAGATGGATGCAGAGGTGTCCAGCAGTTTCCAGCTGTAAGTCACTCTCTTCTATTGTATGTCCAGCTCCTCTTCTGAACTTCTGGGCTGTTGACCAACAGCAGCCACTGACTCACCCCCAGATGCTTGATTAGGATCCCCAGAGGTGATAGCAGCTTCCTACAGAGCTTTTCATGAACTCCTCCTTCTCAGCCCCCCTCCAGTAGCTTGATGTGCTTGCCTTTTCGAAATGACCAGCTGGTGACACCTTCTCTGACCCTCCAACTCTCTACAGCTCTTCCCATACAGTGTAAAGTCTATTTTTCCATAATAAATCCTTTATCCCATAACACGCATAATGACTTGTCTCTCTACCAGACTCTGACTGATACAGATGAAATCAGAAACATCATGTGTAACTTCTTGAAAGTATCCATAAAAGAAAGAGACTTCTTTATCCATTCCTTCTTCCTAATGCTGGAATGCAGAGGTGATGGCTGGGGCTCTAGCAGCAGCTCTTAGGCCATGAAGGAGCAGTCACATTCTATGGATGGAAGAATAGCAAGAGAAGAAGCCAAGTTGATGATTGTTGAGCCACCCTATCAACCTGCTTACCTCTGGCTTTGTTTACATGAAAAGAAATACAGTTCTGCTTAGGCTATTCTAATTTCTGCTTTTATATCAGTCATAGCCACTCTAATTTCAAATTTTCTATCACTCATAGCCTAAATTAGTCTTAACTGAAATACTACCTGAAGATTTTTTCTCCTTTTTATTTGCTGCATATTTCATCAGATTAATACATCATATTATATTTAACCATTTCTTCTGTGGATGGGCACTGAGGTTTACTCCAATTTTCTGATATTATAAATAAGGAGGCAGCAAACATCTTTGGGAATACATCCTTTGCCCTTCCTTATTTACAAATCTCCACTGATATGTAAAGGGAATTTTGTTGTCCCCATCTTTGTATCCCTAGTGTCTGGAACACTATTGTGCTCCAAGTATGTCTGAGCAGGAATGGATAAATGAATGGGTGCTACACAGCTTTAGTCAGTGTTGCAATGCTCAACCTGTTGCAGCCCTTCCTAACTGCTGGTCCTGCTAACCAAGTTCTTACCTAGGGGGCCCCATCCTACCATCACCTCAAGCCCAGAAAATACCTAAACCACCCCAAGACGCAAGCTAATTTTTGTCTTAATATCAAGTCCACGCCTTTTATGCCTTCATCCACCCAGCCAGCCAGCCAGCCAGCCAGCCAGCCAGCCATTCATCCATCCAGTTCTTCAACAAACATTTATTGAGCCTCCCTATAATGCATCAGGTATAGTGTATGATGCTGGGATGCAATAATGGAAAAGACCCAGTTTCTCATCTCAAAGAGATGAACAACCTAGTTGGGAGACCATTGGGGAGGCAACTACAGTGCAGAGGGACAAATCCTCTGGTAGGATAAGGTCTGGGTGTTACAGGTTCATGGGAGGCCCTTCAACAAGGTCAGGGCAAGGGGGAGAGAGGATGTAGAATTCTTCAAGGGGTGAGCGCCTTAAAGTGGTGGAGGAAGGTGGAGGGCATTCCCAGGAAAGGAGAACAAGGTCCATTAGTGGATAGTATGTCCTTCTCCCACTGCCAGTACTTCCCTATCTTGAGTCTGGTCCCTGACCCCTGGTGAATCTGAGATACATGGTGTGATGGCTCAGACTCCCAACATCACTTCCTGCTGTGTTCTTTAACCATATTATGTTCTTTATCTTTACCCCTCTCACTGCCCCATCCCTCTCCCCAAACTTGGACTTAAGGTTTCTTATTGGAGCCTTATTAGTTTCCTAGGGCTACTGTAGAAAAGCACCACAAACAGTGGCTTAAACAACAGAGATGTACTGCCTCGTAGTCTGGAGGCTGATGTCTGGGATCAAGATGTCAGCAGAGTTGCTTCCTTCTGAGGGCTGTGAGGGAGAATCTGTTCTCAGGTGTTCTTTGGCTTGTAGATGGCATTCTCCTTGAGTCTTCACAATGCCTTCCTTCCATGTGTGTTTGTCTCTGGGTCTAAATTTCTCTTTATAAGGATCCCATCATATTACATTGGGGCCCACCCTAATGACCTCGTTAACTTGATTATCTGCAAAGATTATTTCCAAGTAAGGTCATATTCAGAGATAATATGGTTAGGACTTCAACATCTTTTGGAGGGATACAACTCAACCCTGAACAGAACCCAAGATCTCAGCTCCTGTCTAATTGTTCCTGCTCTCTCCCACCTCCTGCAAGGTGACAGTCAGGAAAACCACCACCATAAGGTTCTGATGCTCATGCTTGGGAATTTTTTTTTCCTTGTATTTCATCATTAAGGTCCCCATGTTGTTGTTGGTCCATTCCTTAATGAAACTGACCACCTCCTCTGTGGGCTTTAACTATAAGGCCGAGGAAATGAATAACAGAGAATCCAATCTGATGTGGTAGTGGGGTCATTTCCATTTAGCGTTTTGCCGATCCCCACCATGCACGCCATTCTCGCAAACCATGGAATTAAGCAATGAGCCCACTGGGTCAGGCCTCGCTCGCTGCTCACTATTGTCAAAATGAACATAATGAGATAGCTACATGCCATGCACAGTTGAGGCTGTGTTCAGCTGTGCAGGCTGGGTACGATCTCAGCATGGATTTCTATTATAGGCTGCTGGGGAGAGGGCTCACTTGAACGTCTGCTCAAAAAATTAGGCCTGAGAGTGCAAGCAAACTATCCACTGCTTGAACAGAAAAGCAGGCTATTGCAGCTGGAAGTCATATCAGTAAATCTATCCCAAAGACTCTTAACTACTGTGCATGGATGAGATTTCCAGGATCTAAGTCAGTGTGAGTGTCCCCCACCCACATGCCCTGGGGTTAGCTTCAGCTTCAGTGAACAATTCCCATATACCTCAAAGCCTACTTAAACACCTGTCTCTTCTGCCTTAGGGCTTTCTGTGGCTGGAGGACCATGCTTACACAAGAACATAGCAGGCTAAGACAGGTGGAGGATTAACTCCACAATTCCAATGTATGTTCTGCACATTGTCTCAGAGGATCTCCAGCAGAACTGAGCCTCTATTATCCACAGTGGTACTTGCTAATTAACAAACTCATCATTTCTTGGGTTTCTTCCCTTCTCTGGTTTACCTCTTCATGTTTCCTGGGATTACCTCCCAAATAAACTACTTGTACCCAAATACTTATCTTAGGGTCCGCTCTTGAGGGGACTAAAATTAAATCAGGGCATATAAACCCCAGAAACTCTATGCAAAAATATGTGTGCCTGTGTATTTTTCTGGGAAAGGGTACATAGTTTTCATCAGATTCTCAAAAGTTCTTACCCAAAACCCAAATAAGGGTAAAAAAACCTTGCTCGTCATTTCGTGGATAAGAGTTATTTCCTTCAGGTTTAATCAAATCATTTTCAGCCTGGGAACCAAAGGAATGGAGTCAATACTTCAACTTGTTGACAGATCAGCATGATGGGAACTGGGGTGTGTGGGAGTTCAGAACAGGAGAGATCTTTACATACAACCCCAAGTGCTGTTTCAAAAAGCCAGTGATTGTCTAACGCTAATCTGGTGTGTATATGTGCAGGGGGGAGCAGGGAGCAGTTATTTTATTATTTTATGTCAAAGGGAGAAGGGCCAATCACAAAAAGTCAAGAACTGTATGATTCCATTTATATAAAATACCTAAAGTAGTCAAGTTCATGGAGACAGAAAGTAGGATGGTGGTTGCCAGGGGCTGGAGGGAGGTGAGGATCAGAGGGAATTGTTCAATGGGTATAGAATTGCAGTTTTTCAAGATGAAAAAAAGTTCTGGAGAGTGGTTGCACAACAATGTGAATGTTCTTAATACTATCAAGTTATACACTTAAAAATGGTTAAAATGATACATTTATGTCTATCTTACTATAATTGTCAAAAAAATGTTGAAATGCCACTGATCTCAATAAACAACAACCAAAAAAAGTACTGTGAAACCCCCCACCGCGGCCATATTGGCACTGTCTTTTCCGAGACTGGTGCTCACCACAGTGTGTAGTAAGGACTTCAAGGACTCAGCAAAGTCTAGGGGAGTGAGTATGGAAAAGGAGGTGAGAGGGGTGGCCTCGGTCCCTGGCCTAGGAGTGACTTCAGGCAAATCCCTTGATGTCTGTGCCAACATTTCTTGTGAGTTGAGGAAAACACTCGCTGTTGTGAAGCCTCTTGGGTAATTGCCCAGAGAATGTCCACTCAGGAGGAAGAGGGCCGGATTAGGCTGAGAAGCTGCTCCAACAGGAATGACAGAAGTGAACAAGAGGGAGGAGAAAAGTCAGTGTGTTGTGTGAAGAGTGAGCACTGGGGACGCAGAGAGGAAACAGCAACTGGAGATTGGAAATAGCCAGGAAGGAAGTGAAGATAAAGAAAGACCAGACAGTGACTACTCCTGGCAAAGATACTTTAGACCAATGGTCTCTCAGCTGTGGTCCTTGAACCCCTAGAGATGTGCAGGCAGATTCTTAGTTCTCAGTGCTCAATAAGGATATTTAAGTGTTACTTTTTTCTTAATATGATAACCCCAAAAACGACTTAAGTATGTTTCGCATAATACCGCGTTTGTGTGTATGTAATTGCTGAGCAATTCTCTCGAGTTAGAGAATTTGAATTTTATTGACTGCTAGTGTCTGGCCGCTGTTAGATGGATCAGTCATTGCTCTGTGTCTGCCACTGTCCTGGTGTAAAAGTCCTGTGGGGTCAGAATTTGCCCTTGGAAACCTTTTTCCAGCATAAGATTTTAGTCCCTCTGTTATTGCATTAATGGAGACTTAAGTTGGCCATTATGAAAATGACGGGGATTTGTAGTAACGTACTATTGTGATTGCTGCCCGTGGGTGTAAAACGTAAGTGAGTAAGAGCCAAGGAACCAGCAGAGGACATGTGACTGTACCAGCAAAGGTCTCGTAGGAGTTTGAACATCCTAGGTTGAAGCCCTAGAGATTGTGATATAAAGAAAGCTTGACTTGAGATCAAATTGGTTTTAAAATATCCTATTTCTCATATTTACAGGATTCTGTCAACATTCTGATAGTTAACTCTTTAGTAAAACCAGGAATTTGTTTTTGACATCTGCTGGGGAAAAAAACCAAAAAACTTGAGACACTATTTTCCTCTACTGATGCCACCGATTAGAGAAATGTATTTGGTCCAGATTTTGGTAATTCAGGTACAGCTAACAAACTCTAAGTGATATGATAGCTTTTCAGAGTTTATAAAGCAAAACAACATTAAAATTGCCTTTTAATTTTGGTTAAATATAAGATATGAATACCCTCAATTAATTAAATGTAACATTGTTATTAATACAATTTTGTACAAAAAAACTTTGCAAATAGGCATTATTCACATGGATATTACTGAAATAAAAATCAAGAGCAGGATAAATACAGATCTGGGCTTTTTTGTGTGTTTACCAGTTTATTGTAAGGATATAATAAAGGATACAGAAGATGCCCAGGCACTGAACTATCATGCTACGCCATTTCCTCACCATCAGAAGAAGCAGGGAAACAGTCTGGTCTGGAATTCCCAACAACCCTGCCAGGTCTGGTTCTGAGGCCTGTTCTGTCTCTTCATATTGTGGTTTTTTGCCTTTTAGTATGCCTTGTAGTTTTTTCTTGATAGCCAGACCTGATGTACCAGGTAGAAGGAACTGTTGCTGTAAATAGGTATTTAGTAGTGTGGTGGTGAGATGCAGGGGAGAGGAAGCATTCTACAGTCCTGTGATTAGTTCTCAGTCTTTTAGTGAGCCTGGGCCTCTGGACTCGGAACTTCAAGTGTTTCTCAGTATTTTTCCTCTCTTAGGTGGGACAGCATGGCTAGACTGGCCTGGGGTTGGGTATTTCCCTCTCAGGTCAGTTAGGCTCTGATAATGCCCTGGCAGGTCAGGTTCCTGAGGGCACACCTTGTAAAGAACAGAGTGCTCTGGGGGCACCTGGGGGGCTCAGTCAGTTAAGCATCTGTCTTCGGCTCAGGTCATGATCTCAGGGTCCTGGGATCGAGTCCCCCGTCGGGCTTTCTGCTCAGTGGGCAGTCTGCTTCTCCCTCTCCCTCTCCCTCTGTGGCTCTCTCTCTCAAATAAATAAAAATCTTTAATAATACTAATAAAAGAACAGAGCACTCTGGTTTATTTCAAAATGGTTCCTTTTCCCTTCCCCCTGCTGGAACCCCCAGGGGATTTTTCGCAGTAAAGTGGGAACCTACTTGAGCTCCTAGAGGTAAATTTCACAGTATTGTGGAGACCCCCAGCAGGTCCCCCTGGAGTTTTTAACTCTCAGATTGGTGCACAGTGAGCCTTCAGCGGCTCTAATGACAGTTCGGGTTCTCCTCCCCGGGACCAAGTCCTGTGGCGGTGTCCCCTTGTACGTCTCGGCTTTGGGAAACCATGATGCCCTCTACACCCTTGTCTCTCCAGCCCTGGGGGCAGCAGTTTGCCCCGTGTCCTCCAAGGATCCAAGAACAGTTGTGAATTTTTCAGGCTGTGCAGCTGTTTCCTTGTTGGGCAGAGTAACAGAGTAGTGACTCCCAAGCTCCTGACATGCAGATCTGGAAACTGGAAGGTTTCCTCACTGCTCTGGGATCTGAGGAGGGCAGGGAGAGCAGAAGCTTGCACTGAGAAAATGTGTGTGAGGGGGAACATCAAAGGGGAGGTGGCCTATAAGTGCCTTTGTGAAAAGCTGAGACTGAAGGCAGAGATATCTCATTTCCAATGAGAATAATAATACCTTTCTCACCAGGTTGTGGTGAAATAACTATGGAAAGCCTTCAGTAAATGTTGGTTACCTGCCCCCAGCTACTCCATCCTCTCCCCTCCTGAGCTGGTGTTAAGCCATGGCCACAAATTCTTTGACGCTCTTTCCATTCAGAGGTGGGGTCTCTATCCCCTCTCCTTGAATCTGGGCAGACTCTTAACCACTTCAACCAATAGAGTAGCGTGGAAGTGTCCTTATGTGACTTCTGTGGTCATTAAAGACGATGCAGTTTTTCTGCTTATTCGCTGGAACACTTGCTCTCAGAGGCCTGAGCTACCACGTAAGAAGCCTGGCCACACTGAGGCTGCCATGCTGGAAAGCCCACGTGTAGATGCTCTGGTGGACAACCACAGCTGAACCCAGCCTTACAATTGCTCCCACCAAGGCACCAGGCAAGTAGTAAAACTGAATTGGCCCCCTTTCTAACCAGCCCAACTGCCAGGTGGGTACCACAGAGTGACCTCTATTGATGCCACATGGAACAGAAGGATCACCTAGCCAAACCCCATCCAAATTTCCAACCCATAAAATTGTAAGATACAATAAAATGGTTGTTATAAGCCATTAGGTTTGGGGGTGGTTTGTAACCCAGCAATAGTTAACTAGAACAACCCCTTTTATCCCAGTCCTTTTATCTTCAGCCTCCTTACCTAAGATTGCCAATCCTGAGTATATTCTGATTTGAATCCCATTCTTCCTCGTATCTCATTATGCGAAATGTGATTTGAGGGCAATTCGTTGCATCTGCCTGTGCCTCCTTCCATCCTTCCTTCTGTAAGGTGTTTCCACAGTGTTTCCACGGTGTTTCCACTGTGTTGGATGCAAGATTGGGCAGAATCCCTTTCCTCTCCGTCAGGGATCAGCAAACTTGTTGAGAAGACCAGAGAGTACATAATTGAGGTTTTGCAAGCAACTACCCAGCTCTGCTTTTGAACCACAAGAGCATTCATAGATGGAAACAAATAGGTATGGCTGTATTCCAATAAAACATCATTTAACAAAAACAGGCATCAGGTTAGATTTTCTCCGCCAAGCCAAAGTTTACTGACCCCCTGCTCTAGGTGCTTAACACCTGGCCGGGAACATGTTACCTCTGCAGATGTCTTGCGGGGCAATGGGGTGGTATATGTCTGCACTTTCTAGGAGGCAGAGAAAGAGCGTCCGCCGCACCACCCCCCTTTTAACTCTAATAGGACCTGGGATGCAGCTGAGCCTTGACTGACAGGGGATGAATGTTCAGACACAGAGATCATGTCACCAGATCACGTAGCCCCAGAGCACAAACAAGGATGTTGAAGCATCTGATTGAGCAGCAGATGAGAAGGGGCCTAGAAGAAAAGTGACAGATAAGGCAGGAGTGCTAGAGGACCTCATTTTTTGAAATTGAAGGAATGCTTCTGCGGCTCACTCCTTTTTCTCTCCACAAAGAGTTTTGAGGACAAATCAGATAAGGTGAAGTGGCTGTGAGCTTCATAGACGCCTGCCAGGTGTTACTGAGGCGATCGTCTTTCCTTTTCAGGAAAATAGCTTCTTCAAGTAGACATCTTCGGAACATGGTGTAAAATTTCCCCTCCCTCTGGCAGAGCTGGCGTTCACAGGAGGAAACCAGAATAGCATGTAATGTTCCATCAGCTCTTCCAGGAGTGAGACTAAATACACATAAACTATTGCAAATTTATATCTGCTGCGAACACGAGCAATGACACAGTGTTGATCTGCTCTGGGGCTCGTCTGGGCAAATCACAAAGACGGGATATGCACACTCCAACACTTCCGTGACTCTTCCAACTTCAATATCATACCTTTGTGACAAAAAACAAAAAACAAAACAAAAAAAAAACTCTGGCTTCACTTTTATTCTCCTTTATTTGGTATCTCTGTCATGAAGACAGTGAATCCAGATTGAGATCAAAATTGGAAAATCACCGGAGATACAATGAAGGTTTTTTCTGGCTATCTCAGCTTTGTACCTTTAAATCAGCTTAGTCTATTTCAGTTATAGGGGTTTATTGGGAGGTTACACAGGGAAGTAAAGATAGCAAGTTATCTTCTCAGAGCTGCAAAGCCAGGCAATCTCATGAAGACCTAGCAAAATGTGGGATACAGTGGAAGCTCTGATCCTCCATCCAAAAGTCAGGGAGCCTAACAGTGGTGGCTTTGTCTTACTGTTTTCTTACTGTCTTCTTCCTCAGTGTCTTTTGGTTTCTACCCCCACTGCCAACTGCTGACCCTTTCTAGGTCTCTCCTTCACACTCCATATAAGAAAGAATGTGATTGGGGCTCCTGGGTGGCTCAGTTGGTTGGGCATCTGCCTTCGGCTCAGGTCATGATCTCAGGGTTCTGGAATCGGGCCCTGCATCAGGCTCTCCGCTCAGCACTGTGCTTCTCCCTCTGTGCTCTCCCTCTCTCTCTCTCTCTCAAACAAATAAATAAAATCTTAAAAAAAAAAAAAAAGAAAGAGTGTGATTAGGACAATCAGTCCTGTAAAAAGTAGAACACACCCATGTGAAGAACATTGCAGGGCTACGGGACATCCTATAAATGATGGCTTGGGATCAGTTTCTTACCTTTGGTTCCATCAGCTGAGGCTGGTGGGTGGGGGCCACATGGTACAAAGCCTGATGATTTAACTTGACTCACAGACTCCTCTCCGTGACCTACCTAAGCCCTAGTTTCAAGCCATGGGCACCAAGAGGCAATTCTCTAGGACCTCCCTAACTTGCCCCCACTCTCGTCCTGTGTCCGCCAAGTTCCTGACTCTCAGTCCTCTCTTAATCATGATTTCATGCCTGGCCACTCGTATTTGTTTCAGTTTCTGACTCTTCAAGGACCTTCAAAGGCTTTGACTCAGCCTTACTGTGCCAACTCTCTCTGTTTCACTTTGCCTTGGAAATAAGTCCTAACCCAGTGGGGCTTATTGGCAGTGAAGGGTACAGGCTAAGCTGCTGCAAGCAACAGACCTCAAGAGTGCAGAGGCTTCAATAAATACAAGCTTATACCACGAACACATGGCTTCCTTCTTTGGGTCCCAAGGTGGCTGCTTCCATTAATGCCTTTTGCCAGCCAACAGGAAGAGGGGAAAGAGAAAAAGGGGAGAGTGTACCCCCTTAGAAAATGAAAAACCCAGCAGTTGCTCGTATTACTTCTGTTCACATCCCACTGACAAAATCTTGGTCACACGGCCCCCTCCTGCCTTCTGTCTAACGAGGTTGGAAAGTGTGGTGTCTAGACAGCAACAAGTGGGCTCAGCCACAGCAAACAACTTTTGGCCCAAGCCCAGGGGCAGATCCAGATTTCACGGGACCTGAGGCTTATGCAACTCTTGGAGCCCTCTTTTAGACCCAGAATGCAAACTGAAAACCACAAAATTATGAATACAGGACCTTGGAAGAGGCCTTTTCTAGTGAGGGGCCAGAAATCGTAAGATTTGTCAGCTTCCTGGTAAACCTGCTTTGGCTCAGGTACGTGAATCATTGTCTCGATCAAATTCTCCCAACTTGCACACATGGCACTTTAGACCATCTCTGGAGGATGGATTTTATACACTTTCAAAGCCAGCACCAAATGTGGTGGCCCCAGTTTTCTAAATGATAACAAAACAAAACATATCTTAAATTTTCCTCTTCCTGGTGCTTTTGCTATGGTCTCTAACTAGGCAATGAGGTTTGCTGGTGGGCTCTCCCCAGCAAGGGCTGAAAAATGTTCTGTCTCTAATGGTGTAATGGGGTTATAGTCATAAAACCTGCTGCTGTGATTTCTCCTCGGGTGCCGTCTACTTCCCAGCCCCTGATTGGTGGAGAGACCTCCTTATTTATGGGCAATTATTCTGTGCGGGTAAGATACCATAAGAAGCCTGTTGGGCAGCTGCTCATGGAAACTCTTACTGTGTCTTCATTTTCATATCAGTGAGCACGCTGTAGGAGACGAAGAACAGACTGAGGACTGTGGCATTATCCTGCACACAGTCAATCAAGACCAGGCTAATTAGATTTTCCAGGTGCTTGGATACTGTGGGGTGGCATATTACATAAATACATAGATAAACATTCCCCAGCCACGAGGACCAAAGAATTGCTGCAGAAGGCTGCAAAGCAAATCTTTAGAAAAGGCTTCGATTTTCTTGTTGCGTGTTCTCTCTCTTTTAGGAAGTACAATGAAACTCCAGTACAATTGAAATGCTTGGACTTGTGTATTATTAATGAGTTTTATGGAGTATAGCAGTGTTCCCCGAAATGAGAATCTGAAAATATACATGCCAATGGCTAGATGAAATCAACTATATAAATACTGGCACATTGAGGAAAATGTTCAAAACAGTTTGATGCAAGGGATAATGATTGCTATTCATTTCTGCATTCATATCATCCCTTGACTACATTTAATCTCCTTGACTTTATATTAGAGATTTTAAAAAGAAATCATGTTCTTCATTCATTAAAACTATTCATTGAGAAGCCATGGGTCTACTGGTAGACGTAAGGCTCATACGCAGCACTCCTGTTCTTCAGTGGCCTTAGCCTACCCCTCCTCCACAAAGGTTAACATCAGTATCTATATATCTAAGAACACTGTGGCTCTGTGCCTTCTTTTCTGTGAATATGGACATGTGGGCATTTACATGGTCACTTTACTAGCATTTCTTCTTCCTCTTGTGTGGATATTCCTTAGGGGTCTGTCCCTTAGTCCTTCCCTCCTCCTTAACGTTCACATGTTGATGATTTTTCATGCTTTATCTCCAGCTCAAAACTCTCCCCCCTGAACTCTGAATAGATTCTATGAAGTATCTTCTCTTAGATGCAACACTAGCCCGCTATCTCAAACATTTCCAAATATGAACTCACTGTCCCTCCAACCAGTTTGGTCTTCCTCACATACTTCGTATCTCCATGAATGGCTCTGTCAGCCCATGGAGCTGGGAGTCACACTTCACTCCTCCCTCCTGTTTATCTCATTCGCCATATTCAGTCACCAGGCTGTGTTGATTCTACGTTCCCCGCCACCACCCCTCCCCGACTTTATCTCCTATCTGCCTACTGCTCGTTCTCCACTGTGGAACCTTCAGCCAAAATTTCATTATCTCTTGCCTAAAGTACTGAGCAGCTTCTTGTCTCCCTGCTTCCCACTGCCAGGGTGATTTTTCTAAAGACACATGTCAGTTGTATTACTGCCTGGTCTGAAATGCTTCACAGTTCCCCACAACTTTTAGGATAAGGCCAAAGCTCTTAAGCATGGCATACAGCATGCTTCATCTTCCACCTCTTACTTATCTATTTGGCAAAATCAATGTACTTTGGAACTCCGAAAAGTCAGTACTTTCTTTGTTCTCTGAAAATGTAGGTGCTGTACCCTTCTTTACTTGGAGGTCTCACCACTTCTGAGAAGCTTTCTTTTCACCCTATCACACTGGGTTTGGTGCCTCTTCTCTGTGCTCTCATCACCCACTGTGTTTCCCAGGCCCACGGTTCCCGCATATTGCATGCAGACTGCCTGTTCTTACTGGATGCCCCCACACTTAGACTAAGCCCTGAAAGGACTTGATCTTATCAGAAATAGACATTGTACCTTGTCCTTTGTGTTGCCTACATCTTAGCAGGGTGCTGACCCATAATAGGCATTCAAGAAAAGTCTACTAAATGAGTGAATTTGTTAAAAGAGAGTCAAGTATTAGATGGGTGATTGGACTCCATAGCTGGAAATGTCTAGAAATTATGCCTATGAAAGTCACTGGGCAGATTCTACTGTACTGTTTGAGGAATCACTTTCCATACTCTCAGGTCCAGGTTTCTTATCCCTTAAATCATAACTAAGTGTGTGATGAGCATCTATTATGTGTCAGAAATGTCACAGTGCACCAAGGATATCTAGGATGTAAAGCTGTCTGTGGCATTCTCTCTCCCTCAAGTATCTCACAGTCCAGGTTAGACACACGGCTAATAACAACTAATTATATTGCAATGAGACAATTGTTATTAATATAGGTGTTATAGAAAGTCAAAGAAAGAAACACCTTATTTTTCAGAGACCAAAATAAGGAAGAAGTGATATTCAAATCTTGAAGACTGGGTTGGTGTTTACCAGGATGACAGAAGTTTGGGCATGAGTACGTTACAGGGGGAATGATCAGCCCCAACATTAGGGTGTTTGACTAAATTCTGGGGATGGGAGGTGGAGGGCTCAGCTGGACTAAATCGTGAAGGGCAATGCCCATCATGCCAAGAAGTTTAGATTTTGATTTCTAGGAGATGAGGAATCATTGAAAGGTTTTAAACAAGTTTAATCCAATTTGCATTATTGAGGGATCATTTGGGTAGCTATATGGAGAATTTTAGAAGCAGCAGCAGCAGCAGCAGCAGCAAGATTAGTTAGGAGACTCTTGCAGTGTTGCAGGCTAAAGATTATGGAGGCACCGTATCCCAGTAATTACAACTGTAGACCCCTGCCTTCACATCCCAGCTCTGTTGGCTGCTAATTTCAAGTGACTCAACTTCTCTGTGCCTCAATGTCCTCATCTGAAAATTGGGCTTGTAATAAGACTAATGAGATAGCCATCCAAGATTAAATGGACATTAATACAAAGTGCTTAGAACAATGCCACCCCAATTCCACGAGGGCATGAACCAAAAAGAACACAGAATAGAGGAATCAAGTCCAAAAAAATATTTAGCAAGTAAAATTGAAAGCATTTGGATTATAATAATATGTGAAGGTACAGAAATGGATAACTCCAGGATGATTCCCAGGTTTTTGGCCTAAGGAACTGGGTGAGTGGTGTTGTCTTTCAGAGTAGGAAGAACAGGAATTTTTTTTTGAAGGTCATGGGTTGTTAGTAAGTTTGATTTTGTAAATGTTGAGTCTGAGTTTCTTGCAGCACATTCAGAAGGGCTTATTTAATGGGCTGTTGGGAATACAGATTTGGGGTTCTGGGGAGACAATCCCAGGCTGAAGATGAAGATTTGGTCCTGTCAGCATCCAGGTAGTAATTGAAGCCATGAAATTGTGTGGCCAAATCAAGACAGTACAGGTTAAGAAGGGGGTTGAAGGCAGAGCTTTAGGGGACACTGACATGGAAGCAGTAGCTGGAAGAGAAGGTCCCAAAGAAGGAGGCTGAGCAAGACAAAATAGAGGATCAAGAAGAAAATCATAGCGGAATAAATTAAAGAATGGATAAAGTCACCTGTTACTCAGCAATATCATGAACATTAGGTGCCTGATAATACACTGTACCAGGGCAATGGCTCCAAATTCCAAATCTTTTGAAAATTATGTGTCAGCAGCTGGTTTTGTTGAGTCCAGCCTCAAACCTCTGAAGCTGCAGATTTGTACTAATTTGCATAAATAGTTTGCATCCCAGAAGCAAAACAAGACTATGATATTGTAGCTGCAATACTTCAATTTTCCATTTCAGGAATCAGGCTGTATGTAGCTCAGTTTTCTAACAAACACTTATTGTTTGTTAAATTGAGCTAACACACCTACAAGGATTAAATCTTTGACAGGGCAATTATACAAATGATGAGGAAAGAGCCACATGATTCTTTAGTTCACTCTTTTGGTAACTCAGGAATTTAGAACAAATTCCCTGGTGTGATTCATTTGAACCAACACCTAATCTATCATTAAAAATATATATCAGTAGGTGATATTTCCTCATGAGAACACCAGTGAGCATTATGTCATAGAATTCTTGTAATTAAAATTATTCTACTGAGGGTCTAATAGAAAGTAGGGTAAAATGTCCACCACATTTTAAGACTTTAAGAAATCCCAATTCAATGATAGACTATGCAGTGTGAACCTGTGTGTGTAATTTTTTACTTGGATTTATTCATCACCTATGTATTGAACACCTGTTTTTCCCTGGCACTCTGCAGAGGGCAGGGCACACAGTAGCACTCAAGGCAAAATACCCCTCATACTTTCATGGAGTTCATAGTAATGCAAGAATATCAGCTCAAAAAATAAACAGAAAAGTACACAAAAATTGTTTTAATTTGTAATAAATGCTGTGATGGAAAGAAGGGGCTGAGCATGGGGCTTACAGATAAGAAGGCGATAACCCTTAAAAGAGTGAGGGGGGGGGAAGCATTCCAGGAAGTGGTAATATCACACATGCAAGGAGTGTACATACTGCATGGTGCACTGGGTGTATACGAAAACAATGAATCATGGATCACTACATCAAAAACTGATGATGTATGGTGATTAATATAACATAATAAAATTAAATTTAAGAATGTCTGCTTAGAAATTAAAGAAAGAGATTCTCTCTCTCTCTCTCAAATAATAAATAAAATCTTTAAAAAAAAAAGAATGTAGGATTCTCTAACTAGATTCATCAAGGAAAAAAGAGAAAGGACCCAAATAAAATCAGAAACAAGAGAGAAGTAACAATGGACACCACAGAAATACAAAAGATTTTAACAGAATACTACAAAAAATTATATGCCAACAAAATGGACAACCTAGAAGAAATGGATAAATGGATAGAAGCATACTGTCTTCCAAAAATGAGTCAGGAAGAAGTAGAAAGTCTGAACAGACTGATTATTATTAACAAAATTGAATCGGTAATCAAAAAACTACTGAAAAATAGAAGTCCAGGACCAGATGGCTTCACAGGTGAATTCTACCAAACATTTAAAGAAGAGTTAATATTTGTTTTCCTCAAACTATTCCAAAAAGGAGAAGAAGAAGAAAAGCTTCCAAATAGATTGTATGGAAGATTCCATCCAGCCAGTATGGATAATACCAAAATCAGACAGCCACCAAAAAAAAAAAAAAAAAAAGAAGGAGGGGGAGGAGGGGGAAAAAAAAAAAAAAAAAAAAAACCCCCAAAAAAAAAAAAAAAAAAAGGAAGGAGGGGGAGGAGGGGGAGGAGGAAAACTAAAGGCAATATCCCTGATGAACACAGGTGCAAAAATCCTCAACAAATTATTAGCAAACCACATTCTGCAATACATTGAAAGAATTATTCACCATGATCAAGTGGGATTTATTCCAGGGATACAAAGATGTTCCAATATTTATAAATCAATCATTGTGATACACCACATCATCAAAACGAAGGATAAAATCATATGATTGTCTCAGTAGATGTGGAAGAGCATTTGACAAAATCCAACACCCATTCATGATAAAAACTCTCGATAAAATGGGTTTAGAGGGAACTTAACTCAGCATATTAAAGGCCATAAATGAAAAACCCACAGCGAACATTTTACTCAATGGAGAAAACCTGAAAGCTTTTCCTCTGAGATTAAGAACAAGACAAGGAGGTCCACTCTCACCACTTTTATTCAACACAGTACTGGAAGTACTGTCCACAGTGATGAGGCAAGAAAAAGAAATTAGAGGCATCCATATTAGTAAAGAAGAAACTAAATGGTCACTATTTGCAGATGACATGATATACATAGGAAACCCTAAAGATTCCATCACAAAACCACAAGAAGTAACAAATGAATTCAGTGAAGTTTCAGGATACAAAATTAATACCTAGTAATTGATGCCATTGCTATACACTAATAACAAAGTAGCACAAAGAGAAATAAAGAAAATAGTTCTATTTACAGTTGCACCAAAAAGGATAAAATACCTAGGAATAAACTTAACCAAAGATGTAAAAAACTTTTACTCTGAAAACTATAAAATATTGATGAAAGCAATTGAGGATGACACAAACAAATGGAAAGATATATACCATGCTCGTGAATTGAAAGAATGAATATCGTTAAAATGTCCATATTACCTAAAGCAATCTACAGATTAAATGCAATCCCTATAAAAATACCAGTAGCATTTTTTACAGAACTAAAACAAATAATCCTAAAATTTGTGTGGAACCACGAAAGACTGTGACTAGCCAAAGCAATCTTGAACAACAACAACAACAACAACAACAACAACAACACAACTGGTGGTATCACAGTTCCAGATTTCAAGGTCACTATAGGGCTGTAGTAATCAAAACGGTATGGCACTGGCACAAAAAATAGACATATAAGTCAATGGAAGGGAATTGAGAGCCCAGAAATAAACCTACACCTATGCTCAATTAATTTATGACAAAGAGGCAAGAATATTCAATGGGGAAAAGATGGTTTCTCCAACAAATGGTACTGAGAAAACTGGACAGCTACATGCAAAAGAATGAAACCAGACCACTTTCTAACAGCACACACAAAAATACACTTAGCATGGATTAAAGGCCTAAATGTGAGACCTGAAACCATAAAACTCCTAGAAAAGAAGACAGGCAGTTATTTCTCTGACATCCACTGTAGCAACATTGTTCTAAATATGTCTTCTAAGCTAAGGGAAAGAAAAGCAAAATTAACTATTGGGACTACACCAAAATAAAAAGCTTCTGCACAATGATGGAAACCATCAACAAAACAAAAAGGCAACCTACTGAATGGGAGAAGATATTTGCAAATGACATATCCAATAAGGGGTTAATATCCAAAATATATAAAGAACTTACACAACTCAACACCAAAAAAAACAAATAATCTAGTGTAAAAATGGGCTGAGGACCTGAATGGACATTTTTCAAAAAAAAACAAAAACAAAAACACAATAGCCAGCACACATGTGAAAAGATGCTCAACATCACTAATCATCAAGCAAATGCAAATCAAAACCACAATGAGATATAACCTTATACCTCTCAGAATGTCTAGTATCAAAAAGATAAGAAATAGCAAGTGTCAGTGAGGATGTGGAGAAAAGGGAACCCTCGTGCACTGTTGGTGGGAATGGAAATTGGTGCAGCCACTGTGGAAAACAGTATGGAGGTTCCTCAAAAAATTACCATATGATTCAATAATTCCACTGTTGGGTATTTACCCAAAGAAAATGAAAACACTAATTTGAAAGGATTTATGCACCTTTATGTTTATTGCAGCATTATTTACAATAGCCAAGATATGGAAGCAACCCAAGAGTCCATCCATAGACAAACGGACAAGGAAAATGTCACAGAGAGAGGGGGGAATATTACACCGCCATAAAAAGATGATATGCTCTTTGCAACAACATGGATGGACCTGAAGGGTATTATGCTAAGTGAAGTAAGTCAGACCAAGAAAGGCAAATACTGCATGATTTCACTCATATGAGGAATCTAAAACAAACAAAACAACCAAATAAGCAAACAAAACAGAAAGCAAAATCAGACCTGTAAACACAGAAAACAAACTGATGGGTGCCAGAGGGGGGTGGTGTGGACAAAATGGGTGAAGGGCAGTGGGAGACACAGGCTTCCAGTTATGGAATGAATAAGTCACAGGCACAAACAGCACAGCATAGGGAAGACAACAATGTTGGAATAGAGTTGCGTGGAGATAGATGGCAGTTACACCTGCTGTGAGCATCGTGTGATATCTAAACTTGTCGAATCACTGTGCTGCATGCCTGAAACTCATGTGACATTGTGTTTCAACTACACTCAAATAAAAAATAATGATTCAAAATTAATAATTAACTTTTTAAAAAGAATGCAGCATTCTCTGACACATAGGGACAAATATTCTTGTGGTTTTCAGCAGCTAGCTCAGAGTTTAGTTGGTACTAGCAGGCTGGCTGGCTGCTAGAGTGAATGCACTTGGCATGAATTGGGATATTCTATTATTGGCATGATAGAAGTCAGCTTAACTCTAGAGGCAGCCAGACCTCGCCACTCTGGGTTTCTGGGACCCTCTGCTTTTTGCATCTATAGTACAGGGATGATGACGCTTCTCTGGGAGGTTGGATGAAGATTGGAGATGATGCATTGAAGCATCTGCTATGCTAATTGGCATTGGTAATTTGGCTGCTATTTTTATTATCATCATCCCAGGCTCCTCACTTGGTGCCTTTGGCTCTCCTCCATCTTTTAAATCACCCAATTGGGGTTTCGTCCGGCCTCCTCTTGTTGCCCCCTGGTCATCTCCCAGCTGCATGGCACCCCTCATCTCTTGTTAAGCTCTGCTCACCCTCCACTGCAGCCCACAAACCCACCCTCATCCTTCAGACCTGCCAGTTGCCCTGCCATTCCTCTAAATAAGCCAAATTACTTGGAAATTGGTTCCTGTCTAGAACCCTCTTTCCTTTTTCCTCCACCTTCTCATCTTTCAAGGCCGGGTGACATTTGCGAGCCAGTAAGTTGAGGCCCAGCATGTGAGTCTGGATTGAGAACAAGGAAGTAAACCCACTGCAGCCTCATTTCCCATCCTATTTACCAAAGGTGCTACTGGAAGCTTCTGGTTACCTAAGACATTTTCATGGTTAGTGACTCTCTGCATACAGTCATACTAGGTTTGGTTATTTTTCAGATCCTTCCTTGTAAAGCTGTCTTTCAGAGCCCAGAGTTACAGTGGGAAAGAATATTCTTTCTGGGAAATAGGAGGGCCCCCTGACACATATTGGGGAAATATGATTCTGTAAGTCCCGTCCTTTGTTGAGACACATCAATAGCAAAGGTGTGTGGTATACCACACCTGCTCACAATAAGCAAATAGGTTCAAGGCTTTATGAGCCCCCCAAAAATGCACTTACAGTTTGTAAAACTTAAAGAGCTTAGTCAAATAAGAAACCTCTCCCAATGGATTATTAAGCTTATGACTGAAGTTGCAGGGAGGTGGGCCAGGAAAGGGGTCCACCAGAGAGCAGTGTAAGCAGGAAGCCCTCTCTATTCTCCATCTCACTACCCCCAGGAGCTCTCCAAAAGTGTCTGCATGTGTTGTCTTTTTTGCGGAGAAAAATGTGTAACTCATTCAGTAAAGGAACTCCTTTTTTCTTTAAAATGGAAATGGAAACCGTGTCAATAACAGGGAAGGTAAGTGTGAGTATGTGTACTGTGTAACAGAGACCTCAAGCCCTCTTCTCCCGCTGGTCTCCCAGAACATTGTGGCCATTTACACTGAAGGCAGGAGATTTTGAACCTCTTCTTGAGGGGGAGTCTGGCCAGCCCAGGGGGAATGACTCTGAGATACTAACATCAGTCTCCCCAGAGAGCCTAGCAAGACAGCCCTCCAGGGATACTCAGAGTTAACGAGCCCTTTACCCATGCCCTCGGAGATTCTGGTCAGCATTTTAGCTCCTCCATTCCTCATCATGAGCAAACAGCCAGGATTCCCAGACAGCTTAGGAAAGCCTCCAACAATCAGATGAACAAATAAAAACATAACGGGGAAGAGATAGGCTATTCGGGGAGAAGAAAACTTCATCTCCATAAATGATAATAAATATCCAGAGAGGGGGTAATGCATCCAGGAAATCAGAACATGATGCTATAATAAAGGGAAATTTAGAAAACAAAAATAGCTTTTGGGAAAAAAAAAAAAAAAGCTTTTAATAGCATTAGTGAAGATAATTCAAAAGAGGGATCAGACAATAAAGCTGGGAAAATCTCCCAGAGCGTAAAGCAAAATGAGAAAGAGAAAAAGATAAGAAACTAGAGGAGCAGTCCAGAAAATTCATCACTTAAATGACAGAGGACTTTGTGGTAGAAGAAACATGGGGGGATAGAATCGTTGATGAAATAATTCAATAAACATTTCCAGGACTGAAACAAGACGGGCTGCCAGACCAAAGGCCTCACAGCAGAACGAATGAGGACAGACCCACATGACTGCACATCATCGTCGGTTTCCGGTGACACTGCAGATGAAGGCAGACCTCACAATCATCCAGGGAGGAAAGCCGAGAGGTCACCCACAGAGGAGTGGCAATCAGAACAGGCAGAGACTCATCGAGAGCAGCCCTGGAATCAAGGAGATAAGGAGCCATACCTTCACCATTCTGGAGAAAAACGTTTCTGCACTGGAATCCCACTCTCGCCCAAACTACCTTTGTGCATGAGGGTAGAATAAAGATGCTTTCTGGAGCGCATGATCTCAAGGGATTTGCCTCCCATGCCTGCCCCCGCCAAAAGAAGGAGTACACCCTGGGGAAAAAAAGCACAGAAAAAGTGGGAGACAGAAAACAGAAGGTCCAACAGAGCAAAGAGGGGAGAGCTCCCCCCAGGAGCACGGCAGAGGGGGAGCTCAGGGGGACAGGTCTGCAGCAGATGTGGGGGCAGCCGGCAGGAAAAGCACGCTGTCATCAGCCTGACGCTGGTTGTCGCTGTCCTGTCTTTAACTAAAGGCGACATGTCTGGGTGAAACTGGCCTATCTTATCCGCACTTGGCCTGTCTCCCCTCCACGCCCTCTCCCTGGATCAGCCAGGACACCTATCACACCCCTGCAGATGTGATATGATCTGCTTTGCCCTATTCTTTTTCTTTATTTTTTTAAAAATTTAATTTAGTTTTATTTTGTTATGTTAGTCACCATACAATGAATTGTGGTGAAATACCCACAGCAGTAGCCTTGCCTCTTTAATTATTAAAAATTTAACTATTTTTAAGTGTACAGTTGAGCTGGTGTGAAGTCCGTTCAGTGTCGTGCAACCAATCTCCAAAACTGTTTTCATTTTGTACCATGTGAAACTCTATCCCCCTTCAACAACTTCCCATCGCCCCTCCTCAGCCCCTGGAGCCATCCTTCCACTTTCTATCTCAATGAATTTGACTACATACCTCATAAAAGTGGAATTGTACAATATTTGTCTTATTTATTTAAGAGAGAACGAGCATGCACAAGCTGCAGGGGAGAGGCGGAGGGAGAGAATATCCAAGCAGACTCCGCGCTGAGCATGGAGCCCGACATGGGGCTCAATCCCATGACCCTGAGATCATGACCTGAGCTGAAACCAAGAGTCGGAGCTTAAACAACTGAGCCACCCGGGCATCCCTACAATATTTGTCTTTTATGACTGTATTATTTCACTGAGCATGTCTTTAGAGTTCAACCATATTATAGCGTGTGGCAGAATTTTCTTCCTTTTTAAGGCTGAGTCATATTCCACTGTATGTACACACGTTTGTTTCTTCATTTACCCACTGATGGACCCTAAGTTTGCTTTCACCTTTCAGCACTGTGAACAATGGCATACAAATATCTCTGAGACCCTGCTTTCAATTCTATGGAAGATATGCCCAGAAGTGGGATTGCTGGGTCCTATGGTAATTCTTATTTTTTTCCCAGAGGTATAGTGAGTACATTTGACATATAGCAGCATCATGTAAATTTAAGCTATAAAAGGTATTGATATGATACGGTAGATATTGCAGAATGATTACTATGTAGTGTTAGCTCACGCCTGCATCACATCACATAATACCATTTCTTTTTTGTGGTGAGAACATTGAAGATCTACTCTCTTAGCAGTTTTCAAGCATAAAATACAGTATTATTAACTATAATCAGTGTGCTGTCTGTTAGATCCCCAGAACTTATTCATCCTATATCTGGAAGTTTCCACCCTTTAACCAACACCTTCCCATCCTCCCCGCCCATCTGCCCCTGATAACCAGCACTCTATTCTGCGTTTCTAGGAGTTCAGCTTCTCTAGATTCACATACAAGTGACACCATTTATTTGTCTTTCTTTGTCTGACTTATTTCACTTAGCATAAGGCCCATCCATGTTGTTGCAAAAGGCGGGATGTCCTTCTTTCTCCAGGCTAACATCCCACTGTGTGTGTGTGTGTGTGTGTGTGACGTCTTCTCTATCCATTCATCTCTCGACCTGCACTTAAGTTCTTTCCATATCTGGGCTCCTGTGCTCAGTGCTGCAATAATCATGGGAGTGCAGACATCTCTTGCAGGTCCTGATTTCAGTTCTGTTGGATAAATAGCCAGAATTGAAACAGCTAGATCATAGGGTAGTTCTGTTTTTAAGTTTTTGAGGAACCTCCATCCTGTTTTCTACAGCGGCTGCACCAGTTTGCATTCCCACCAACAGTGCACGAGGGTTTCAACTTCTCCACATCCTTGTCAATGCTTTGTATTTCCTGGCTTCTTTGATAGTAGCCATCCTAATGGGTGTGAGGTGGTATCTCATCATGATTTACCCTATTTGTGAGAACTGGGGGAATCCGTGGTGAATTCAGAAGTTACTAGAGATCCCATTCTTTGGCCACATGCCTGGTAGACATCTAGTGTCTGGGCCAATCTCCAACACAGCCAGACACTCCGACTCTGGTGATCTGGATGGAGTTCCCACAAAATGTCCATTTGTCAACTAGGACTGCAAGAATCCTAGATCATACGTAACACGAAGCTTTACTGATGACTCAAAGGATACAAATAAGCAACAGGCACACACAGAATGTTCTTTTCCTGGAGGGCCCTAAAACCACCAGCTGCCAAAAGGTGTCCCTTCTCCTGCATTAGGGACACATTTTGGTGTCTGATCAACAGATGAGTTTTAAACCATGAATGCGACTGCTCTCAAAGACAGCTGCATCTTTTTGGAGCCTCTTGGTTTTATAATTTATTGATTATACAGGTAGGGAAACCTTACGTGACTACCCCCCATTCCCCAACCAGCTATGCCTCTTAATCCAAAATTTCCATGTTTATTTACAATACCCAATCTAAAGAGAGCAGGTCATTCCTATTGAAAATATTTTCTACGTAGACCTGCCCCATATCTTTCTCCTCCTAGATAACATTGCTGGGGTTTTAGGAGGTCTGGCTGAGTGATCCCCCAGCAGGGAAGGAGTGAGTTACAGGACTGTGTTAACGCTTTTTCTTGCACTTCATCCCCAGGACTCAGATATGACCTTGCGCATTGACTTTCCTTGTAGTCACTTCCACGCACGCCCAGTGAACCTGCCCACAGATGCTGGCTCCAGAACGGACCCTTTCCCGGAAGCCTTCATCTCAGAAAGGTGAGATCACCCTGTCCTTAACACAGCTAGGCTTGTGCTTGCCACTCAGCATTTTAAAACTTAAACATATTTTGTTTAGATATATCCATAAAAGTGTGAAATCTGCAAAGAAGAGCAAGGGACTGATTAACCCAAACAAGGTAAATGATTACTTCGAGGTGGGAGGGAGGGGAAATGATTAGGGAGGGATGGACAAGGGGCTTTTAAAGTGCTGCTAAAGATCTACTTCTTATCCAGGATATCATGAACCTGGGCCTTTACTGGTTTTCAAACTGCACAATTTTTAAAAAAGATTTTATTTATTTATTTGACACAGAGAGAGAGAGCACAAGCAGGGGGAGTGGCAGGCAGAGGGAGAAGCAGCTTCCCACTGAGCAGGGAGCCCGATGTGGGGCTTGATCCCAGGACCCCGGGATCATGACCTGAGCTGAAGGCAGACACTCAACCGACTGAGCCACCCAGGCGCCCCTTTAAACTCTACAATTTTATACTCTTCTCAATGCATGATACATTTTACAATAAAAAATAACTGAATAAATTATAATATTCTGGTGGTATTTCAGTAGTTGGAAGACATATCAGTGAATTAGTATGGAAGCAAGCCCATCATTTTGACATGTATGTTCTGTGACATGTTCCCAAAAGTCACCATAGGATGTGGGGTAGTAAGGGAAAAAATCCTAAGCTAGGAAATAGCAGAGCCCCTGGGATCCTGACATTCGGCCCTACCTACCACCATAGCTGTGCTTAGAAAACAGGTCTCTTACCCTCTCTGATCATCAGTTTGCCCATCTGTAAAATGGGATATTAATAGCGGGGAAGAAGGCTCAGCTCCTGCCTTCATGGAACTTAGTGATTGGGACAGAGAGGCAAGTATGTGTGGGCTTCAGCAGGTGCTACCATGGGGACAAGCAGCAGGGGCACTGGAAGCACACAGAGACAGGATCTCTACAATCTGAAAATAAAATGGTGCCATATATTAAATTTATGTTATATGAGTTCTAAGGGAAGTTTTATTTTATTTTATTTTTTAAAAGATTTTATTTATTTATTTGACAGAGAGAGAGAGAGCACAAGTAGACAGAGAGGCAGGCAGAGGGAGAGGGAGAAGCAGACTCTCCGCTGAGCAGGGAGCCCGATGTGGGACCCGATCCCAGGACTCCGGGATCATGACCTGAGCCGAAGGCAGACGCTAACTACTGAGCCACACAGGCGCCCCTAATTTTTATTTTTTTAAGAAGATTTTATTTATTTATTTGACAGAGGGAGAGAGAGAGAGAAGAGCGGGGGGAGAGGGAGAAGCAGGCTTCCCGCTGAGCAGGGAGCCCAACGTGGGGCTCGATCCCAGGACCCTGGGATCATGACCTGAGCCGAAGGCAGACGCTTAACTGACTGAGCAGCCAGGAGCCCTTAAGGAAAGTTTTATACATTAGGGTTTAAATAGAGGGCTGTAGAAATTCTGGCTTGCAAAATATAAAGAATCACTCTTGCTTCCTACCTCCACACCTCCCACGTACAGTACTTTTCACAGTGTTGTGCATTTATTCGTGTGTTTTTCTCTCCCATCAGATCATGGCCTCACGGGGGCAGGGCCTTGTCTTATTCGTCCTTGTATCAGAGATGCTTGGCCCATGCACTGCTATTTCCCAAGGACTGAGAATCATTTGTCACTCCCTTGCAGTGGCTGCTCCCTACCTCTGGCCCCTCTCTGCCTCTTCAGTCTCTTCTCATACTGCTTGCTCAATACTCTCCAGACACCCTGGTCCCTCTCTGGTCCCTCCATCATGCTGAACTCAATTTTGCTCAGGGCCTTTGCACTTGCTGTTGACTCTTCCTGGAGTGCCCTTGCCTCGGTCTGTTCTTGTCACTCAGCTTACACACTCTCACCTAACAGAGGTCTGCCACCACCACCATATCTAAGAGCACCTTTTCTCTGTCTTCCCACCGGTCCCCTCTGCCCTATTATCTTGATTTATTTTCTCCAAAGCATTTTCACTACCTGTAATTATATTATGTATTTACTTTTTATTTGCTGTCTCTCTCCTTCACTTGTGGAGGGATCTCTAGTTTTTGTCATTGTCATTTCTGCTGTATCTCCATTAGCTAAGCTATTGTCTAGCATACAGTAGGTACTCAATAAATTTTTTGAATAAGTAAATTTTTGGACAGCCATTCTATAAGTATTTCTATAACTGAGCTGAAGAACTGCTTCCTGAAGAATTTTGCAATGAACAAAATTGACTCGATTAGTATGCTAATATAACACCTGACACATAGCAGGCGCTCAATAAATATTTGTCCAGTGAACTAATATACAGAATATATAAGTAGCCCCTGCAAATCAATTTTAAAAACCCAAAACCAATATATAAATTGGCAAAGGAAGAACTTTAGAACCAATGGGTTTAACAAGGTTGCAGGATTCAAGGTCAATATACAAAAATTAATTGTATTTCTATACACTAGCAATGAACAATTGGAAAGCAACTTTTAAAAAAATTACCACTGACGAATTACACCTCCTGAAAAAAAATATTTAGGTATAAATCTAAAAATATATGTGCAGGATTGTATAATGCAAACTGGAAAACCCTGACAAAAGAAACATAGAGCTAAATAGATCGAAAGATACATACCATGTTCATTGTTAAAATAGCAGTTCTCCCTAAGTTGATCTACACATTGAACACAGTTCTTATCAAAATCTCAGTGGGATGTTCTTATAGATATCAACAAACTGATTCTAAAAATGATGTGAGAAGGCAAAGGAATTAGAATAGTCGATATGATTCAGAAAAAGAGGATCAAATTTGAGGAGTCATGTCACCAGATACAAGAAAAAAAGCCGATAATCAAGACAGTGTGGTATCGGCGAAAGGATAGACATTATAGATGAGTGAAACAGAACACAGAGCCCGGAAACTGACCCTTATGTTACATTTCAATGGATTTTTAAAAATATTTTATTTATTTATTTGAGAGACAGAGAGAGAGAGAGCATGAGCAGAAAGGAGAGGCAGAGAGAGAAGCAGGTTCCCTGCTGAGCAGGCAGCCAGATGCGGGGCTCCATCTCAGGACCCTGGAATCATGTCCTGAGCCTAAGGCAGATGCTTAACCGACCGAGCCACCCAGGCGCCCCTGATCAACTGATTTTTTACAAAGATGCCAAGGCAACAGAGAAAGATAGCCTTTTTTAATAAATAGGGCTTGAACTGGACACCCACATGCAAACAAGTGAACTTTGACCCATACCCTACATTATATATGAAAATTAACTAAATACATCATAGATGTAACTATAAACCTAAAAACATAAAACTTGTGGAAGATAATATATGAAAAAAATCCTTGTGACTTTGGGTTCTGCAGATTTCTTAGCTATGCCACCAGAAACATGACCCACAAAATAACAAACTGATGAATTTGAACATCATCAAAATTAAAAACTTCTGCTCTGCAAAAGACACCCCAGAGAATGAAAAGACAAGCTACAGACTGGGAGAAAACATTTGCAAATCATATATCCAACACAGGACTTATATCCATGATATATAAAGAGCTCATAAAACTCAATAATAAGAGAATAAAAACCGATTTTTAAAATAGCCAAAAGATTCGAACAGATGCTTTATCAAAGAGGACGTATGTATGGTGACAGAGAGTAACCACACATCCCATGGTGAGCATTTTGTAATGGATATAATTGTCAAATTGCTATGATATACCTGAAATTAATATAACATTGTATGTCACCCATGTTTCAAGTAAATTTTTTTTAATTTGGAAAAAATTAATTGCTATTAAAAAAGAGGATATATGGATGGAAAATAGTCACATGCAAAGATGCTTCTCACCATTATTTGTTATGGAAATATAAATTAAAACTACAATGAAAGACAATTTTATATCCACCAGATTGTAAATATAAGTTTGAAAACTCCAAATGGTATGGAAGAGGGGGAGAATATTAGTAGGAGTGTGAATTAGAACAATTTCTTTAGCTTGCAATTCGGCACAGTTAGGTTAAAGATTCATTTACCCCAGGACCCATCAATTCTGCTCCTAGACAGATTGAGAAAAACACTTGAACTTGTGCATAAGAAAGGTGTCCAAGAATGTTAGGTACAGCATTGTGTAGTAATGGGGGAAAATGTAAAAAAATGTCCAACAGGGGAATATATAAATTGTGGTTTGCTTGTACAATGGCTTATCATATTGCAGGAATTAGCAAACTATAGCCCTTGGGTCAAATCCAGCCCAATGCCTGTATGTATAAATAAACCTTTACTGGAACCCAGCTACCCCTATTCCTTAACGTATTGTCTATGGCTGCTTTCATACACAATGGCATTGTCAAGTGGTTGCAGCAAAGAGTATATGGCCCACAAAGCCGAAATTATTGACTGTCTGGCTTTTATACGAAAAGTTTGCTGATGTTTGCCATACAGCAATGCAAGAAATTGGCTCATGTGACTGGGACCTGGCTAGGCAAGTCTGAAATCCACAGGGCAGGTCAGCAGGAAGGGCAACTTGGAACTGCCATGCACAAACTCAAGCTGCTCTCCACAGATGGGATTTCTTCCTCTTCATAGAAGCCTCAGGGGCACATGGGTGGCTCAGTCAATTAAGTATCTGACTCTTGATCTCAGCTAGGGTCGTGATCTCGGAGTGAGTTCAAGCTCCACATTGGGGCTCGGGGGCGGGGGGACGAAGAGAAGCCTCAGCTCTGCTCTTAATGCCTTTCATGATTGGATCAGGTCCACACAAATTATCTAAGATAATTTCCTTTACTTAAAGACAACTGATTATGGATTTTAATCACATCTATAAAAGACCTGCCAAGCAACACCTAGGTTAGTGTTTCATTGACTAAGTGGGGATTGTAGCCTAGCCAAGGAGACACATGAAACTAACCATCACGTGTATCAACAAGGATGAATCTTGTGAGTATGATCCTGAACAATGACCACCGAAAGTTGCAACATGATATGTGAGGTATAGGTAACCTTTACATAAAAGCTTAAAACAAGCAAAAAAGTAAACAAAGTTGATGGATACACGGAGGTATAAAATGATGTGGAGTGATGATAAACAGCTACTTTTGATCCTGATTCCCACTGGGGGGAAGGAAAGGCATGGAATTTGGGGTGGGCATATTGCATCTGTGATTTTTTTTTTTTAGGCAAGAGACTCCAAAGCAAGTAAGGCATGTAAAAATCTTATTAAGTTTGACCCCGCTGTTGCAATTGTTTATTGTATTATTGTTAGTACTTGTATGTATGTCTGCAATCTTTCATAATAATTATTTTTTTTAAATCATAATGATTGCCCTTCTTCAGACAAACCTAAAAAGCACGTTCACATTGGGCAGTCAAGCTGGATTTAGAACCACACTGGATAGGATCAGAGAGTAGAAGCTTCTTTTTTTCCCCCTAAATGCCAAACATGCCTTTGGTGGCTGCCTTGGGGACATTTTTTTTTTTTTTTTTTTGCATGGATCAGTGGATGAGCCTCACCTCCCGGGAGCCAAGCCTGGAAAATCACAGTGTTCACCACGCTGTAGCCTGTGCCCAGCAGAGAGCACAGAGCAGGGTGTGAGTCATTCTTACGGGAGCCCTGACCTTGGCTGACCCCCACACTGTCAAGGTCTGTGGCCAAACAGAACTCCTGACTTAAGGAGCTAGAGATAAAGAGGCAGGTGGCCGGTCACATGGCACGTGGCCACTGATGGAATGAGACTTGCCAGACCCCAGGGGGCTTTCAGCAGTGCCTGTCAATGTGTTCACACACTGAGGCACACGGTGCTGAGGGTTCTTCCTGAAGAAAGTCAGATGACTTTTGGTTTCATAAGTGGTTTTATACACAGACCCAGAGAATGCAACCTGCCACATGCCTGCAGATATGGATCAAGACATTTCATAGGGCACATCCACATTAAGTCTTTTTGCGGAAATTAACTCCTTTTTTATGATTAAAAAGAATTCATGTTTTTGCAAAAATTTAGAATATCTGAAAATCCAGAAAAAAAAAAACAAACAAACCCAAACGTCTGCCAAGAATATCCTGATACTCCATGTTATTGGTAGTCTTTTTTTTTTTTAATTTGTCATATGTACGTATATTTTCCTACAATTAAGTTATCCTTTTAATAATGATTATTGAGCACCTACTGCATGCCAGGCTCTCTCTTCTGGGTGCCAGAGCTATATAAATGAAGAAAACATCAAGTTCCCTGCTCTTAAGGAGCTAAGAGTGAGGAGGGGTAGGCCAACCATAGACAAGTAAATGCCTTAATACACAGAGAAATTTAGATAATACGTGGTGTAATGAAAAAAAATCACACTTAACAACACTGAAGACTTATCATGTGCTGTTGTAAGCCCTTTACCGCTTATGTATTATTACATAAGTAAAATCAGTGCACATGTGTGTGCGTGTGCGCTTTAGAGGGAAAGTGGTTACCGTAAATTTTTCAGTACAGTGGGCAGGGAAGATCTCTTGGAGATGACACAGAAGTCAAGGTGTCCCAGAACGCAAGTTGACAGCCTGGGGAAGATCCAGGTTAGGAGCCTTCCAGTAGAGGGAACAAGAAGTTTAAATTCCATGAGGATAAAATAGCTTAGCATGTTTGCGAAACAGAAAGCGCAAGATAAGTATGGTTGGAATTTTGGGAAGCAAGGGGCAGAGTTGTCTGCAGGGACATCACCGATATGTATTTTGTGGTCAGACCATGGAGGGCTTTGAAGTCCACAGGAAAGGGTTTCACTTTTGTTCCAAGATATTGGAAGCCTTTGGAAGATTTTAAGCAGCAGAGTGACAAGACTTGATATCTGTTGCCTTAAAGATCACACAGCACAGTGTTTGAAAGACGGATTTGAAGGAGGCAAGAGCCAAAGCAAGGAGACTCGTTCAAGGGTTCATGTGGTAAGGTTACTGGTAGAACAGAAGGACAGGAGTGGAGAGAGTCAGGACTTTGTGAAGGTGGTGTTGTTTTTATAGTTCTCTGTATGCCATTTAGTTTGCCTAATTTTATAAAATAAAAAAAAGGGGGGGACTTGAAATTTCTTCTAAAACAGAACTTCAAAACATTATCAGCCACAATTCAGGATACCACGTTGGAGAACAAGCAGGGAAGCTTAAGAATGATACATCCCAGGAAGACGGCAGGGTGACCCCCAGGACTGTCTTCCTTGGGTGCTCCAAGGAACTCTTGAGAACAGCAGAATCGGGCAAGTTTTTTCAGCTGTTCTGTTCCCTCCCCATGCTACCCCCTACTTTCACAGTCTCATTTCTGTAGGAGTAAAGGACAGCATTTTTGTCGGCTGCTACTCCTGAATCAATGGAGATGGGTAACCGACATATCTACTGTCCTGACTCGCCAACATCCTACAGACATAATCTGAAGGTTGGGAACCCTCTTTGCTAAAACTCTGCCCACCCGTAAGTCCACGGAAGGTTGAAGGCACCTCCAAGTGGGGCTTTACCAGAGGCTCTAGAGCCTGCATTATTGGTTGCTACATAGAAGCCACTCGCCAATACTTCTTCCTGCCCCTTCCTATAAACAGTCACGATGCCAGATATTTTTTTTCAAGACTCTCTTGTAGCCAGATCGCCAGGGTCAGAGTATTGTCTTGGTCCTTATATTTGCTCTCTAATGACCATAGGATGGCTGCCTCTGTTTCCCGACTAGAGTTTGCTACAGTCTGGGTTTTGCTGATTGAATCCTCATGATGTGATTTAACAGCCCTCTGTTCTGTGTATTTCCTATAAAGCTGTAAACCTCAATGCATGTACTCCTTACAACAACTAAATGAGGCAGGGCTATTAATGGTCCCACTTTATGGATGAATAAACTGAGGCACAGAAAGGTTCCATGCCAAAGGTCATAATGCCAGGGTTTGAATCAAAGCAGATGCTTTTAACCTCTATACTGCACACAAAGAAATATATCAGAAAGACACGAATGCAACTCCCTTTGGTTGAGCATTCTGCAGGAGCTGCTAACTGGCTGGCTCATAAGCCTAGAAATCAATTAACTCAATTAGCAGCAGTTACTGAGCATCTGTAGCATGTGATGGGCTAAGCTGTGGGATACCAAGGTGGATGAGATGATGCTCAAGATGATGAGAGCTGCCATGCTGGGAGCTTACTGTGTACGAAACCCCAGGCTAGGTGCTATGGATACCGTGATGATCATCACAGTCAAAGTGAATTTCATGATGGAGCGTATTCTTGTGAAAGATAAACAATATGTTAAATGCTGTAATGGGGATTGTTCAGAGCTGTGCCGTCCAATCCAGGAGTCACATGCGGCTATTTAATTACAATTAAATAAAATTTAAAATTTAGTTCCTCATTTGCACTAGCCACTTTTAAAACGCTTTAATTTTTAAGTGCATGTTATGTTTTCCTCTTTTTAAAAAGACCTGCTTGATTGAGATGAATTTATATGCCATTCAGTTCACCCATTTACAATGAACAATTCACTGGTTTTCAGTATAATCACAGAGTTCTACATCCATCACTGCTATCAATTTTAGAACATTTTCATCCTCTCCCCCCCAAATCTAGCATCCATTCATAATTCCCCATTTCCCCACCAGGTCCACCTCTCTCCAGCCCCAGGCAACCACTAACCTATTTTCTGTCTCTCTAGTCTTGCCCATTCTGAACATTTCCTATAAATGGAATCAAAACAACGTGGCCTTTTGTATCTGGCTTTTTTCAGTTAACTTAATGTGCTCAAGGTTCATCATTGTAGTAGCACGGATGGTCCTTCATTCCTTTGCACTGCTGAATCATATTCCCTTACGTGAATGTATCACGCTTTGTTTATCCATTCATCAGTTGGTGGAGATCCATTAGTTGATGGAGGTTTGGAGTGTTTTCACTTTTTCACATTGTGAATAATGCTCCTATGAGCATTTGGGTACAAGTTTTCGTGTGCATGTTCATTTCTCTTAGATATATACCTACCAGTGAAATTGCTGGGCCATATGGTAACTCTGTGTTTAACCTTTTGAGGAACTGTCAGACTCTTTTCCAGAGTAGCTGAACCCTTTTATATTCCCACCAGCAAGGTATATGAGTTTCAGTTCCCCTATGTCCTTCTCAACACTTGTTACTTTGTTTTCCGATTCTAGCCATCCTAGTGGGTGTAAAGGGGTAGCTCATTGTAGGTTTATTTTCCTAATGGCTAATAATGTTGAGTATCTTTTCATGTGCTTGTTAGCCATTTGTGTATCTTCTTTGAAAAAAATGTCTATGCATATCCTTTGCCTTTGTGCGCGTGTTATTTTAACCTAAAAGTATAGTATAAAAGGTTTTAAAGCATAGTGAGCAAATACTGAATATTGGGGAGGGTAGTCTCTGGGTCAAGAAAATGGAGCAATTCCTTTTTTGCTTTTCTAAATGTATAAAACATGCATAACCTTTTGTCGTGGTCAAATATTAATATTCTCCCCCAATTCTTTTATCTTTTTCTGATTTGAAAAAGTAGCACAAGAATTTTTAAGCATACACAATATTAGCCTGAAGGCAACCATAGCTAACATTTTTGCAGATTTCCCTCCAGGACATTCTTCTAGACTTTCCGTACTTTTAAGAAGTTGCGGTATACGTGCATAGTCAAATTATGCCTTTTATTCAAATCATGATATCATAAATGAGCCCCTGCTTATTAAATACACCTCTTTAGGAATTCTTAATCGCAGGAAACAAACTGAGGGTTGCTGGAGTGGGGGGTGGGGTGGGAGGGAGGGGGTGACTGGGTGATAGACACTGGGGAGGGTATGTGCTCTGGTAAGCGCTGTGAATTGTGCAACACTGTTGAATCTCAGATCTGTACCTCTGAAACAAATAATGCAATATATGTTAAGGGAAAAAAAAGAAGAAGAAGGTAGCGGGAGGGGAAGAATGAAGCGGGGGAAATCGGAGGGGTAGACGAACCATGAGAGACGATGGACCCTGAAAAACAAACTGAGGGTTCTAGAGGGGAGGGGGGTGGGAGAATGGGTTAGCCTGGTGATGGGTATAGAGGAGGGCACATTCTGCATGGAGCACTGGGTGTTATGCACAAACAATGAATCATGGAACACTTCATCTAAAACTAATGATGTAATGTATGGGGATTAACATAAGAATAAAAAAATAAATAAATACACCTCTTTAACCATGTCTTCCAAAAGTCTCTAGGAAAAAATGCCACTGTATCTCTTGGTGTGCAGAGTGGTCATGAGAGAGGACTTTTTTCTTACACTCACTACTTTAAAATTAAGGGGACATTATTAAGTCACACATGTACACACACTATCCCCCAACCCCTGGAAACCACAAGCCCAGGAGAACTTGGGGAGGACGTAGCATGGTCAGTCTGACACTCTTTCCCTACTTCACATGGGAAAGGACAGAGAAGAGCTTTACGCAGTCCGAGGAAGCCAGGCAACTCTCCAAAATTTTCTAACTTATATCTCCATGGCATGGCTTTGCTTTTTTTTTTTTAAAGATTTTATTTATTTTTTAGAGAGTGAGCGAGAGAGAAACAGCATGAGAGGGGAGAGGGTCAGAGGGAGAAGCAGGCTCCCCGCTGAGCGGGGAGCCCGATGTGGGACTCGATCCCAGGACCCTGGGATCATGACCCGACGCGAAGGCAGACAAAATTCGTCCATCACAAGTTCAGTGATCTCTCTTTTTTTTTTTAAGAGAATATATCTTTTTTTTTTTTAAAGATTTTTTTTTTTAATTTATTCATGAGAGACAGAGAGAGAGAGAGGCAGAGGGAGAAGCAGGCTTCCCGCTGAGCGGGGAGCCCGATGTGGGACTCGATCCAAGGACCCTGGGATCATGACCTGAGCCGAAGGCACACGCTTAACCATCTGAGCCACCCAGGGGCCCATGGCTTTGCTTTTTAATTTAAAGTGCTTGTAAACCCCCACAGTACTGTGAACTCCCCTATTTTTCCTTAAGGCCTGTTTGTGCTAGAAAAAACTACATTCCTCTTGCTTGCCCCATCCTCTTTCCCCCGAAATCACCTGTGCTGTCAGGACAGGCAGACTGCAGACGGAGCTATGTTTCTTTTCACCCTTTTTTCTTCTGCCCAAAGGCTCCCGAGCTTCCAGTTATAGCCGCTTCCAAAGCTGATTGCACGGATTCCATTTTCTCCCCTGATAATGGAATCAATAACACCCTCCTCGTGGCAAGCGCTCCAGAAGACACTTCTACACTTGCTTCAAGTGTTCAGTTCTCTGTAACAGCGCAGGATGTTGACTCTTTACGTTCCCATCTCTATCCACAAACACTGCCAAGACAGCAAGGCCATCCAAAAAACACATACAGTAGGCTGCTTCCCATCTAAACATTCGGGGAAAACACCAAGATGCAAGCATGAAGAATAAATCTCAATGCTGGAGACTCTCCCTCCTAAGCTTCCGATCAGAGCTGTGCAAGAATAAGCTTAAGATGAATGATTTGTCTCTAATTCAGTGCACTGGGGAGAGAATATAGTGTTCTCCTCTTCTTCCCCAGCACGGTGCTTAAACATGTTTTTTCAGGCTTCTTGCGGGTAGGGGGAACCATGGGCCGGGTTCTGCCCAGTGCAATGTGGGTGGATGTGATGAGTATCACCGACATCTTAAGTCCTTTGCTCTCTCTTCCAGTATGGCAGGCATTTGGGAAGCCACTTGCTGAACACAGTGGTGCCACAAGATAGAAAGACCCAGGGTCCCTGACTGACTGCCTGAAGCCAACCCTACCACCAAACCGTGTTGAAAGAGGCATGAAAGAGAAGTGAACCTTTATTGTATTAATCCACATGCATTGTATCTTACGGCAGTTTGCCTACCCTGATTAATAGATTTTCTTTTTCTATCCCCCCATCCCAGCAAAATATTCCAGGTTGCTGGGACAGCTTGTAGACAGTGTCTTTAAAGAGATGTCAGAATAACAGTTCCATTCTGCCAGCCACACTTTCAGACTCAAATATCACCAAGAGAAGAGGCTAGTCAGTAAGGTTCTGCCCCAGTGGTTCCATGTCAGGGAAGTCACTACACTTTTTTGAGAAATAAAAGCAAAAATTCATGTTGTCTTCCTGGTGCATTCACACGGGAAGGTGTCACAGAGACCTTGAGGAATCTTAATGGGGGCTTCGCTGGTTGACTAAAGTCAACACTCCCTTCTCTTCAACAAGTATTTCTTGTGTGGTTAGCATCATGCACACCACCTCCCTGTATGTGGGAAGTTCAAGGGTCTGTGTTGTACTCATTACCTTTCCTTCTTTTTTTTGTTCTTTCCAGGAGACTCCATTATTTCTTGGTATTCTTTCTAGACTTGTCACCCTTTTATGGTGACCTTTCCGGTGTCACGTGTGTTCACTATTTTTTTTTTAAAGATTTTATTTATTTAAGACAGAGAGAATGAGAGAGAGAGAGAGAGAGGAGAGACTGAGAGGGAGGATGAGCAGAGGGAGAGGCAGAAGCAGGCTCCCGCTAAGCAGGGAGCCCAGTGCGGGACTCAATCCCAGGACCCCGGGATCATGACCTGAGCTGAAGGCAGATGCTTAACCAACTGAGCCACCCAGGCGCCCCTGTTGCATTTTTTTTTTAAATGTGAAAGCAATGGAACATCAAAATTTTTCTTTATCTTAGGATTCCCTCACCCTAGCACAAAACTTTAATTTGTAATTGGTCTCTTTCTTTTATTTTACTTTCTTTTGTTTTTCTTTAAGATTTTATTTATTTATTTGAGACAGAGAGAGAGAGCACAAGGAGGGAGAGGGAGGGGCAGAGGGAGATGGAGAAGCAGACTCCCTACTGAGCAGGGAGCCTCTTGCGGGGCTCGATGCAGGGCTTGATCCCAGGATCCCGAGATCATGACCTGAGCCAAAGGCAGATGTTTCACGGACTGAGCCACCCAGGCGCCCCTGTAATTGGTCTCTTTCAGGAGTTATTCATGTGCCTATATTTTTTGCATGATTACAATTTCAATGCACATAATTTTATATTTTGGTATGAATTTGTTAGGGAAACCTTTCTTGGCTCTTTTTCATATTTCTTAGTTGAGTTACCTGGTGTTGTGGATAACTTTTTTAGGGTCAGACCTGTATGCCTGCTAGCACTGGGCCTCCCCTTTTCGTCACGTTTCTCACTGAAGAATGCAAACATCAGCTAGTCTTGAGGAGAGCTAGGAGGATGCCAACCTCAGGGCAAAGAATAATGAGTTAAATTGGGTTTGCGGGTGGTAGAATGGCATGTTGTCAAACTAAAAAAAAAAAAAATGTTACGGAAAAAGTATGAAGACAATGGGAATGAGATACATGTGTACTTCCTACTAAGGGCTCCGAGTCCTGAATATTCAGCCCGCTCCAGGCCTTGGCACTGAATGTCCTGCAGGTGTCTAATGATAGAGACTATTAGGCTTGCAAGTGACCCTTCTGAGCCTCCTGTCTCACACTCCCATGATACAGACCAGGAACCTCAATCCAAGAGAGGATGGAGCCTTCACTGTTGCAAGGACAGAGCTGCAATGAGAAAGCAGGGCTCAGGACTCCTAGTTCAATGTTCTTCTCAAGCCTGAGAGGAAGGAGGAACAGGAGATGGTTGGGATTAAGGAAGCAAAGATCCAACAGGAAAAGAGAGCAAGAGCTAGAGGAAAGAGAAGATGGTACCGGAGAAGAAGAAGAAAGGGAATCGGGGGTGAGGTGTTCAAGCCTTCACTAACCTAAAGAGAAAACTCGAAATTAGGGTCAACAAGTCCTCCAAAATGAGCATCTCAAGTTGTACAGGGGAGTCAGCTAAGCATTTGGTATCTAGAAAGAGAAGGCAAGGTGATGTAAGATGATCCTTCAGAAGCTGTGAAGGGAGGCAGCCTGTACTTTTCTACTGTTCGATGTCCATGAAGGCCATGCATGTCTTTGCTGTGAATTCTTGAGGGTTTTTTCCTAGTAGAAGAATTAATGGCAGATGAACTGCTACACATACCCATAGCTGACCAGTGCTGCACAGACTCCCTTTGGCAACTCCTTTCTGGATCATTTTCCCTTGACATATCACTAAAGAAAAGGTCAAATATGCATTGGCAACCTAGAGAAACCCAAACTCCCTCATTTCATAGAAAGGTCCAGAAATGATTTGTAACTAGCCCAAAGTCCCATAGCTTAGAAGAATGTATCAGATGCAGTATAACAACCCCCTTAAAACTTAGCAGGCAGGATAGTCTCAACCAAAATGGCTGCTATCAGGCCCTTTTATTCCTGTAGTACATCCATACTGCCCCTCAAATCAAAATGGAGAGGTATTTCCCCTCCGCTTGAATGGGGTGGGTCCTGTGACTGCTTTAATCAAGAGCATGAAGCAGAAGTAGCATTCTAGCAAGGGCAAAATGAACTCTTGGGACTTCATCAAGATAAAAAGCTTTTACTACTGGGTATTTACCCCAAAGATACAAAAGTAGGGATCCGAAGGGGTACGTGCACCCCGATGTTTATAGCAGCAATGTCCACAATAGCCAAACTGTGGAAAGAGCCAAGATGTCCATC